>NC_134571.1:219735523-219888023 GCF_050947875.1 Dermacentor variabilis
GAGGCCATTCGAACGCTTTTAGTGGACATGAGGACACCATCTGCTCGAAGCGCACTTAAAGTGTTGGACGCCTTAAGCCCAGTGCTTGCATCCCTCAACTAGACAGATGGCTACTCCTACCCCATCCTTCCGGAAAGAAGTCAAAGCAGCGTCCGTCATCCAGTGGAACGCCAGAGGGCTAAAATCACGAATTTCAGATTTTCGTCAGTTTGTCTACACCAATGGGTTTCCACTCATCGTCATTTGTGAGCCCAACTTGTCGAAACCAATAAGACTGTCAGGATACGAGTTTATCATCTCATCAACAAACGGTGCATGCAGCAAAATCGTCGTTTTTGTTCGTCGTGAACTCACCTATGTTTTGCAACCAATTGCGCCCCACGACGACAATCAATATCTATGCATCACCGTTAAAAAGAACAAACTCTTGTTTACTCTCATAGGCGTGTATATATCGCCTTCCAGCAATTTCGATACCAAAAGATTTGCGGATATCTTGAGTGTTTGTCCCGCCCCATGGGTCATCATAGGAGATTTCAATGCACACCATCCAGCATGGGGAAGTACAAGGACAAATGCAAGAGGACGAATATTAGCAAGTATCGCCCACAACTATGGCCTTACTCTCCTGAACGATGGTAGCCCCACCTTTCTTCGAGGCGTGACATACGGCAGCTGCCTCGACCTTGCTTTCGTCTCCAACTCTCTCGCCAGATGTGTGAAGTGGTTTCCAGACATTGAGACACATGGGAGTGACCACATTCCCATCTATCTGAACATCAAAGGCATGTCGTCTACATCAGGCTCACGGAATACCATTCGGACGATTCAATGGGCCAACTTCAAATCTGAGATGGAAGATGCCTGCCGCGAGGGCCTACCCTCTGGGTTAGAGCAAACGATTAAAATGACGATGCAAAACGCCACTCGCATGATGACGATCTCTTCCACGCGAAATGACTTCGACATAGAATTAGAGCGACTTCGAGCGCTTCGTCGCCGGGCGGAACGTCGATATCGACGTACAAAATCAATCCATGACCTTAGGGCAGCCAGGAGGATGCAAAAGAAGATTCAGCGTCGTATGGATAGATTAGCGTCGGAACGGTGGGCAACGTTTTGCCAGACACTCGACCCCCGCAAGCCACTGTCTCACATTTGGAAAACGGTGCAAGGTCTGCGTTGCCTTCCGGAACGGCGTTTTCCATTCAAGGCGCTAGCGCTTTTCCAAGGGCGGCAAGACATCGATGTCGCGGAAGACTTTTGTGCGCGGATCGCAGACCAAGCGGCTCGTCCAGATCCTCCAGCCCGAGCTGACGTCCCCCATTCCCGTGATTGCCGCATGGACCTTCCTTTTACAATGGAGGAGCTCGAAGCGGCACTAGCTCTCTGCAGGCGCTCATCATCTCCGGGTCCAGATGGTATATCATACCGGGCCTTGTGCTATCTCGGAGAGTCCGCTCGGATAGAATTGTTGAGCCTTTACAACACCTCATGGCAGGAGGGAAATGTTCCTGACGAATGGAAAGTAAGCCGCCTGGTGCCACTCTTAAAGCAGGGCAAATCCCCATTAGAACTCACCTCTTACCGCCCAATAGCACTGGCCAGCTGTGTCGGAAAGATAATGGAACGGATGATCCTTGGCCGCCTGGAATGGTACCTTGAATTTTACAAGATTTATCCGCTTTCCATGGCTGGTTTCCGACGTGACCGCTCTTCCATCGACAGTGTAGTTGATCTCGTTTCATATGTCCAGCACGAAAGGTCCCGTAAGCGTTTATCTGCAGCTTTATTCTTAGATGTGAAAGGGGCATACGATAACGTATTACATGAGGCCATTCTCGACGCTCTTGCGACGGTTGGCCTAGGTGGTCGAGTTTTTTTGTGGATTGCAAGTTACCTGTCTGCAAGATCATTCTATGTGTTAACTGACGATGGCCCAACTACGCGACGCTATACCAGCAGGGGCGTTCCTCAAGGCGGTGCTCTCAGCCCGACGCTATTCAACCTCGCTCTTGTTGGACTTGCTGAATGCTTGCCAACTACCATCAAGATTTCAACATACGCTGACGACATCTGTGTCTGGACTTCGGCAGTCACACGTCCTCAGATACGTGCGCGACTTCAAAGAGCGGCCACTTTGACAGCGAACTACTTGTGTAAACAGGGTCTCAGCATTTCACCTGAAAAATGCGCACTAGTCGCATTTACTCGGAAACCGATGACGCCTTATATCATCTCAATCAATGGGCGGACCATTTCCTATGTCCGAAACCACAGATTCCTTGGCGTCATTATTGACCGAGACCTCTGTTGGAGCCCACACGTGGCCTACATGAAACGGCGCCTGACAGCTACTTCCCAGTTGTTCAAATACTTGACAGGGAAGACGTGGGGGATGTCAGTAGACGCAATGCTTAAACTCTACAGAGCTCTCTTTCTCGGTTTTTTAAGATACAGTCTACCTGTACTGAACAACACCTGCAAGACAAATATTCGTGTTCTGCAGGCAGTACAAGCTCAAGCACTCAGAGTCTGCCTTGGTTTGCCCAGATGTACGTCAACAGAGGCGACTCTTGCGATTGCTCGGGACCATCCAATGCGAACTCACATTACGGTGGAAGCCCTGAGAACGCACATCAGACATTTTTCACGTGCTCCCTATCACCACCTTGCAGCACTACCTTCAGCCAGGCACCAATCATCATTCTCTAAAACTATCAACAAGTACAACGACAAACTTCCCTCGGGCTTCACCGCTGCATCTAAACCATCGATACCCCCTTGGTGTCTTATCAGCCCCACAGTACATCTCAGTGTACCAGGAATCGGAAAAAAGTCTGAACTGTCGTCGCCTGTTCTCAAACAACTGTCTCTGCTTCTTCTGCACGAGAGGTACGCGGACAGTGAACACATTTATACTGATGGTTCCACAAACATCCAGTGTTCGTCCGGTGCTGTGGTTGTCCCAGCAAAAGCTATTACCATCAGCTTTAGGACTGACCACCCGACAACATCACCATCTGCTGAACTAGCTGCTCTTCGCGCTGCACTCCGTTTCGTCAGTCGGGAGCCACCTCGACAATGGTCCATCTTCAGCGACTGAAAGGCAGCCCTACAATCTGTACTATCAGCTCTGCGTCGCGGGCCGTTCGAACAGCTCGTATTCGATATTAGATGCCTACTCCATACATTACAGGAGAAAGGACACCACGTGACGTTTCAGTGGCTGCCAAGTCACTGCGGCGTCACTGAAAACGACGACGCCGATAATGCAGCTCGGGCAGCTCTTGAAGATGCACAAGAAGAGGCCATACCGCTTTCACGATCCGACGCAGCTAGCAGACTTCGAGTGCTTGCACAGGAGATGACGCTCTCTTCATGGTGCACACCAAACAGCCAGACCAACCAGAGCAACCGTCAATACCACCTGCCCTCTTTGATGCATCTCTATATGCCAACTGGACTCCGCCGAAGCGAGGCGACTCTGCTTTATCGCTTATGGTTAGGGGTGGCTTTCACGAAATCTTACTCATTCCGCATTGGAATGGCCGACAACGCTCTCTGCAATGCCTGTCTTTGCGAGGAGACGCTGCAACACATTCTGTGCGACTGTCCTGAATATAATGTTCAGCGACAGTCCCTGGCATCCGTTCTCGCGCACCTTGACACTAGACCATTGTCCCTCGACACGATTTTCACATGCCGCCGACAGAAGACATCGCAGGTGAAGGCGACGAAGGGACTACTTCAGTTTTTGAAAGAGACGGGATTGGACAAGCGGCTCTGACAGTGTTATCACGTACAATGCCAGATTGATAGACTCTACCGGACGATGTTTGTGTGCTGTACTATGTGCTCTCTCTCTCTCTCCCCCTTCCCCATCTTTCATCGCACCCATCCGTCTCCCATGTGTAGGGTAGCAAACCGGTTACGCTAAACTGGTTAACCTCCCTGCCTTTCCTTCTCTACTTTTTCCTTCCTTCCTTCCTTCGGTCCGACATGAAATCGGCTAGACATTTCAGCATTCTGCCTCGGATTCCTAAATCTGCTAAGTCCCTTAAGACACCAAACCTCCATGTTGTGCCGTACGCCTTTTCAAGATCGAAGAAAACTGTGGGACAATATTGCTTGTGTAGAAAGGCCGCACGTATCTCGTCTTCTAGCCGGACTAGGTGGTCTATTGTGGAGCAACCTTTCTTGTATCCACACTGATGGTTATCTAGCATGTTCTCCGTTTCAAGGACGTATGTCAATCTTATGTTGATAATGGCTTCATAGGACTTTGCAAGAGAGCTTGTGAGTGCTATGGGTCTATAACTGGTTGCTGTTGTGGGAGGTTTTCCAGCTTTCAAGAACGGGATTATGATAGCTTTCTTCCACTCTTTGGGCATTTTTCCCGTTTCCCAGATTATGTTGAAGAAATGGAGCAAGGTCTCAACTGCTTTAGGGGATAGGTGAGCTAGCATTGAATAGTGTACCCTGTCCGGACCGGGTGCTGTTTTTTTTTTGCCACTAGTAAGTACTCTGTTGATTTCTGGAAGCGTTAAAGCGGCATTATACAGTCTTTCCGAACTTTATGTGGTCGGAAGCTTTAGTTTTTATGCTAATTGCTTATGTTTCAGAAATGCAGCAGAGTAGTTTTTCGAGCTTGGTATATCATGGAAATGTTGCCCTAATATGTCTGCTTTTTCTTCTATATTTGTTTGTGTGCCTGGAGGTGACAGTATAGGGATTGTGTTAGAAGCGTAATCGCCTCTAAACTTGCGAAGCTGATCCCACATTCGTTTGGATGTTATTGAGCTATTTATAGAAGAGACATAATTTTTCCAGGACTGTCTTTCGGCTTGTCTGCGTGTGTGCCTGGCTTTCACTTTTTCTTTTTTGAAAGAGAGTTGATTATCTTGTGTTGGGTATCGCCGAAAGATACCCCACGATTTGTTTTGTAGTTTTTTTTTGTTTGCGTACATTCTTTCGTCCACCAGGGTTTTAGGTTTTTTCTTAGGAAGCCAGACGATTGTGGGATTGTTTCTGCTGCTGCAGCAAGTATACAGGCGGTGATCTTATCATTCATTTCATCTATGGTTAGCTCATCTGATATGTTATCCAGAGTGGCCTTTTCAGTAAAGAGAGGCCAGTCTGCTAGATGGAGTTTCCAACGGCGTGGCCTCAGTGGGATGGTAAGAAAAAGAGATGTTCTTTTAATGTTAGCAGGAATATGGTCACTACCCATAGGGGTTCTCAATAACATTCCACTGAAGATCGCAAAAAGGAGATGGAGATCACAGTGCCAGATCTAAGCAGCTTCGTGACAAGATGCTTCGAAGGTGGCAGGTGGCGGGTTCAAACACCTTGTAGGGTATATTGCGAACCGACCACTGGTCAAACCGTGAATGCGTGCGGCTGTACTTGGCGTCTCTGCGTGGAGCGCATAATTAGCCGCACGGCGAACTAGCCCGAGACACTACGACGTTGTCTTATGGGAACACGGACCGCTCGTCGAGCATGTATGTTACGTGGCAGGCAATGCCAGTAGGTATCATAAAGTAATGGCGCAGTCATCCGAGGCATCTTGTTGCTGAGCTATTTCATCTCTTCGCTTTCATAACTGTGTGGGCGTATAGAGATGCTCCTGGGTCGAGTCGAAAGTGACTGTGTGTCTGGATGCTGTCGACAAGGTCGTTAGATAACATCGCCACTGAGACCGCCACCCTTGGCTATTCGTATGAAGCTGCAGGGAGAATGCCTGAAGGACGTTTAATTAATGAGTTGACGTTTTTAGCGCCAATTTTCCAACAGGAAAATACTCCTAGGGACACATTTGGCGTGGAAGCGCGTTGACTTGACACTACTGCAGCCTACAATCTACACACCTCGTGAATACTGGGGTGGAATTGTTCAGCTGTCTATGGTAACGGTGACGCCAAAGAGAGTGCATAGTATTTGAGGTGTTCCACACAGACGCGTGTTTTGGGGCTACATTTGTGGACAAATATGGAAGGCGATGGTGATACCAGGGCTGTCAAATAAACTCAGCGGAAGCGTGCTAAATGTGCACGTCGTGATTGTACAGCGTACTATGGGCGTACGCAAACTGCTGTGCATTATTTTACGGCAGCAATCAAGAGTTCAAACTATGGACAACCAGGATACGAATATTTTACAATTTCTCGCTAATACTGTATAACGTTGCACGTTTCATTCTGTTCTTTTCTTTGTTTATATGCTGTCACCCACTCCCCTCTGCAATGCCTCGGCGATTGAGAGTATCGAAAATAAATGAATAAACAAACGTCCAGCTTGAGGATGATGACATTAGGTGGATGGTGCGACGTATGGGTAATGACACGTTCTGCCGTAGAAAAATTTTCTGGACTTTCTGATATTTTAGTGAAAGGCAACTGATAAACAGCGCATCGTGCTGTCTCACACATGATGATATTTATTCTGTTTTCGTGTAAAAGTAATAACTAAATTATTGTTATTTGATTTTTTCCTGTAGGGATACGGCACGTAGGCACGTAAATGTGGTTGCACATAAGGTCGGGACATCCGAAATTAGTTTCGCGCGATTTGTAGTCTTGCAGTGTAATTCGTGGACTAGTCGCAAAATACTTATACAACCAACTAGTGAGACATAATATCTTAATATAGTTACCTTATTTTCCGCATGTCCCAGGGCTTGAAAGGTGAACCGTGTTGCATTTCATGGTAGCTTGTAAAATAAATCGTACTGCAGATAGGACGGTAACAATTTGTGCCTTGTTAAGAATGGCGAGCTGCAATGCAGGATTGCCACCCAATTACGACTGGGGAACAAGACGCGCATCCCCCACTCTCCGTCGCTTCAGCTAGGATGCGTTCGATGAAGCGGGCTTTGTGCTGAAAACCGCCGCCATCCTCTAGCCCCATCGCCGTTATGACGGAATGAGTTCGGCGGACGAACTATTGTGCCCGAACTCCCCAGCGCGGACCTGATCTGCTACGCGTGCGCGAGCTGCCGCGGGAAAGCCGTTTTTTGTTGCTTCCCACGCGCCGACCGGGACGCAAGACAACGAGCTACCCAGAATGGCTCCGAGCTACCCGGAACGGCTCCCCTCTGGCGTCGGCTCCGGACATCGGAATGTGTGTGCCTTTGTGTGCGTAAGCCATCCTGCGGGAGGCGGCTAGTTTTGCGATGAAACACGAACATTCGCCGCCCTGTATCGCCGGCGGACCGAGTGTTTAAAAACTGCTGTTGTGCGGATGTTCGATACACTTTCTCTTGAGCAGTCATGTTGGACTGACACTCTTTTTCTTAAGCAGTCATGTTAGACTGATGCACTTTTCTCAAGCAGTCATGTTAGACTGATATAATTACTGTAAATAAACCCATTTTCCTCGTTCTCGATGAGAAGCAGTTCTTCCCTTCATCAACGTCCTCAGCGTGGATAAGTTGGACGACGGCATGGGCCAGCTACCTTCGAATTCATGCCGGACTCCAATCTTGACAACGGATCACGAGCGATGGGATTGAGCCCCCAATCCTGACAACTGGTGACAGTGGTGGGATGGACTTTGCGACATGGTGCTGTATCTGCGGTGAGTGCTTGGTTCTTGCTTTGACTTTCTAGGCTTCATTTTGCAGTTGTTCTGTTTAGAACTGTAGGGAAGCTAGATTGTTGAGTGTTAGCTAGGTTGCGTTTACCTAGCTAGATTTAGAGAGCAGAACCAAGGCAGTAAAGCTGCAATCATGGAGTTAATGACACTGCTGAGAGACGAGTTGTTGATTGTTGGTGAGGAACTGGGCCTAGATGTGCGCAAGGAAATGCTAAAATCGGAATTATTGGAGCTAATTTCCGAAAAGGCCAGTGAGGAAGAAATTGAAATGGCGTTAGAACTTCTGAAAAAAAGAGAGAAACGGGACAGAGAAAGAGAAGAACGGGACAGAGAAGAACGGGAAAGAGAAGAATGGGACAGAGAGAGAGAGAGGAACGCGATAAAGATCGCGAGTTAAGAAAAATGCAACTTGAACTTGAAAGCAAACGTTTGGAGTTGTCTCAAGGAAGTGAAGGCGCTCTGGGACGATCAAGTGAGACAGAATCGTACCGCATGGACAGGCTATTAAAGCCATTTGAGGTCGGGACCGACATAGGCTTGTTCCTAAGCAATTTTGAAAGGACTTGCGAAAAGATGAACTTTGGCCCGAGTACATGGCCACAGTGGTTGCTCTCTATGTTGCCGTGTGAGGCGGCGGAAGTAATCGCCAGACTGAGTGCTTAGGATGCATATGATTATGCAAAAGTTAAAGCTAGTCTCCTGAAGAAATACCACCTTTCAGCCGAAGCTTTTCGGCAAAGGTTTAGGAGCACAGGCAAGAAAGATAGCGAGGGATATCCGGATCAAAAATAACGTACAGCGCAAAGGACAAGGACAGCGATAGACGACATACACAGCGCTGACTTCCAACAAGATTTTATTGCGTTGCCACATCGTGTGTATATATACAAGAAGAGGCATGCGCAGAAAATGTACGACAGTCACAGGGGGTGTCCAGGGTGTCACAGTGTTGCGCTGTACGTTATTTTTGATCATGAATTACCAACTAGCCCAAGCAACCACCCTAGGATATCCGGAGTTTGCATATAGCTCAAAGGCCAACCTAGTCGAGTGGCTTAAAAGCGCGGAAGCGTACGACAGCAGAGACATGATCATTGAATGCATGTGTCTAGAGCAGTTTTACAAAACCATCCCCCAAGCTGTGAAACTGTGGGTGCAAGACAGAGGGAATGTAAACACTGTGGAAAGGGCGGCCGAATTAGCCGAAGAGTACGCAACCCGTAGAAAGTTGAACTCCGAGGACGGAAACTTGGACGGTCGAAATGGACCGCGGAAACCATTACCGTTCAAAAGGGGCGAGCAGACTAGACGATCGGAGCCTGTAGACATGGCGGAAAAGCCCGCAGAAAAGAACGAAGAGAAACCTAATGTAGAAACCGCACAAAAAGAACAGAAAAGAACATTCCAATCTTTTAGACCAATTCGCTGTTACAAATGCCACAAACTGGGACATATAGCTGTAAACTGCGGGAAGCCTAGCGTAGTTTTCTCCTACGTGGAGGAAAAAGATGAGAATATGGAACTTTTAAGTCCATATCTTCACGACCTGCAAGTTAATGGAAAACCATGCCGAGTTCTAAGGGACAGTGCCGCCACGATGGACATTGTCCATCCATCTTACGTGACGGTAGATGACTTCACCGGAGAAGTAGCATGGATAAAACAGGTTGTAGAACAACACAGCGTGTGTCTGCCCATGGCCAAAGTCAAAATCAATGGACCGTTCGGGGAGCTAGAGACTATGGCTGCAGTTTCCAAATTTTTGTCACTGCAGTATCCTCACATTTTTTCGAATCGTTCGAATCAGTTACTGCGTGACAAAGGGCTCAAACTGGGAGAGGGCATAGTACAAGCATTGACCCGAGGCCAAGCTCGTAAGATCGCGGCGCTTTCGGCTGAAAATGCACAAGCTCCTCCAGCGGAAGCAGAAAAGGGGATAACTTCAATACCCGAATCCGAGCAAGGCCCGAGGAACAAAAGAACAGTTGAGGAGAGCCTGCCAGCTGACCAGCTCAATGAGAGCGTAGCACTAGAGTGTCAAAGTTCTAGCCTACAGGAAGAGCAAGCTGACGCACTCACAAGCGAGACAGGGTCGTTATTATCACCGGCCTCAAAGAACTTTGATCAGCTCTTACGTGTGGATAGAGAGTCACTGGCAGCTGAGCAACAGAATGATGAGAGCTTAGCTAAATTACATGACACAGCTAAAGAAGGCATTGCTAGGCGCAACGTGACGATACATGAGAGAGAAGGATTGTTGTATCGGAACTACAGAGATCGATAGGGTAGGATTTGAGATCAGTTAGTCGTACCTACTAAGTACAGGGAGGACCTTTTGAGTCTATGTCATGGAAATGGGTGGTCCGGCCACCTAGGCATAAACAAATCAAAGGAAAGATTGCTTATGGAATACTACTGGCCTGGCTGTTTCAAAGACGTAGAAAACTTTGTAAGATGATGCGACGCCTGCCAGCGTTCTGGTAAACCAGGAGAGACATGGAAAGCTCCGCTGAAGGTAGTGCCCTTAATAACAGAGCCTTTCAGACGACTTGTAATAGACACGGTAGGGCCTCTTCCAAAAACAAAATCGGGCTACAGGTACTTGTTTACCATGCTGTGTCCGGCTACCAAGTTTCCAGAAGCAATCCCTTTGAAAGAGCTCAGTTCCACCGAAGTAGTAGACGCGCTTTTGACAGTGTTTGCACGAGTTGGGTTTCCAGCCGAAATTCAGGCAGATCAAGGGTCAGTATTCACGAGCGCACTGACTTCCACATTCTCGCAAAAGTGCGGGGTAAAGTTAATACACAGTTCTGTCTATCACCCTCAGTCAAACAGTGTAGAGAGGTGGCATTCGGTGCTTAAGCGAGTTTTGCGTGCGCTCTGTTACGAGCATAAGGAGGACTGGGAGAACTGTCTGCCGGCAACTTTGTTTGCTTTGCGAACGGTTCCACATGAAGCGACAGGGTTCTCACCAGCAGAACTAGTGTATGGGAGGACACTCCGTTCTCCACTGAGAATGTTAAGAGAGAGGTGGGAGGAAAGAGGGGAGAGTCCAACAGTAGTTGAATACGTGCTAAATTTACTGGAACGGCTAAGCGCAACCCAAGAACTAGTCGGAAAGAACATGGGAATAGCTCAAAAGAACGCCAAATTCTATTACGACAAGAATGCGAGGCTTCGTACGTTTAACGCCGGAGACCAGGTAATGATCCTCAAACCTTCAAGAAAGAACAAGCTTCAAGTTCACTGGGACGGACCCGTTAAAGGGTTGCACAAACTTTCAGATACTAACTATGCTCTGAAAATGCCCGGTCGCAGGAAGGAGGTGAGGATATATCACTGCAATTTGATGAAGCCGTATATAGAGCGGAGCGGAGTCGTTAACTATACCATCAAAGAGCAGGATGGCACTAGTACCAAGTTTAAAGAGTATAGGGCGACCTCCAACTCTGAAATCGGCCTAGAAGAAGTAGTAGAACGCTCGGTAAGCTCGCACGCTCTAAGACCCGAGCAGCTAGATGAGCTAAAAGAGGTGTTAGGGGAATATCTCGACAGATTTAGCGATCAGCCAGGTAGAACCGAACTAATAACGCATGAAATTGAGCTGACATCAACCGAACCAGACACCCGCCTTACAGGGTGTCTCCAAAACAGAGAAAGATTATGGAGGTAGAGATACAGCGCATGCTAGAGTTTGGAGTTATTGAGCCCGCTGAGAGTGACTACACGTCACCGCTAATACTCGTAGAAACCCCTAACAACGACCCTCGTCCGTGTGTTGACTACAGGAAGTTAAATGCCATCACTAGGGATCAGCTGTACCCGATACCCAACATTAAGGACCGAATTGAAAGAGTTAGCGCTGCTAAATACATTTCAACTATAGATCCCGTGCGGGGGTACTGGCAAGTTCCCCTTTCAGAAAGTGCCAGCCGCTATGCCGCATTCATCTCGCCTGTAGGCACTTTTCGCCCTCTCGCACTCAGCTTCGGGCTGAAGAACGCGCCATTTAGCTTCTCTAAGTTATTGGATATTGTCCTAAAAGACTTGCAGGAGTTCGCCTTGCGCTATCTTGATGATGTAGCAATTTTTTCGGACAGCTGGGAACAACTCGTATCGCACCTCAAACAGGTGTTCTCACGGTTGAGGGAAGCCCGCTTAACGATGAAAGCGGAAAAGTGTAGGTTTGGTTGTTCGCAGGTTACTTATCTAGGCCATGTTGTCGGTCAGGGCATGAGACGGCCGGCTGAGCTGAAAATAGCTACGATTGGAGAATTTTCTCAGCCGCGCGCGAAAACGGACCTACGTTCATTTTTGGGACTTGTGGGGTACTGTCAACGGTACATTCCGAATTACTCGCAATTGACAAGTCCATTAACAGACGCCCTTCGAAAGGGAGCACCGAGTAACGCACACTGGGATAAGGACAAGGAGAACGCTTTCCAAAGTTTGAAAACGCTATTGGTTTCTCGCCCTGTGCTTCGCGCGCCAGACTACACAAACGAATTCATAGTTCAGTGCGACGCAAGCGACAGAGGTATGGGCGTGGTACTTAGTCAGGTGGGCGACGATAACGAGGAGCATCCTATCCTCTATGCCAGCCGTAAACTAAATGTAAGAGAAGAAGCCTACAGCGCTTCAGAGAAGGAATGTGCTTGCTTAGTTTGGGCCGCCCAGAAGTTGTCGTGTTACTTGTACGGAGCGAAGTTCATCTTCGAGACCGACCACTGTCCTCTGACGTGGCTCAATCAAATGTCACACAAAAATGGTCGCTTGCTCCCATGGAGCCTCACTCTCCAAGAGTACAACTTCTCCGTTAGATATAAGAAGGGAAAGTTGCATAGCAATGCGGATGGATTGAGCAGGCTAATTTGAATTCTGCGCTTGAGGGTCCCGCCTAAATTTTAGGGTTACTAGTGTTAATTTTATTAAGCGAAGAAGATCCCCTCTCATTTAGCAGGATTCCCTCCATGATTGCTGAATTTGTCAGCAGGAATTTGCTTCAGAAATTGGCATAGCGAAATGCAGTATTTTTTTGTTTCTGCACTTATGTTGTTGTTTTTTTTTTGAAGCCTAGCGGGTCCAAGGTGAGAGCCAATGCACGTCATCTCGGCACAGAGCCGTGTTGTGGGGTTCATTTTGCAGTTGCCTGTCCTTGTTGGATGTTTTGGGGCGGTGACATCAATACACAAGTGGTCACTGTGAGCCAGGACATCAATCCCCCCCCTCCCCCTGACCACCAGCCGTTCTGTTCCTGCCTAGCGGTTGTCAGCGCTAGACAGTCGAGATTTTTCAGGCCATGGAGGCGCTGTTAAGAATGGCGAGCTGCAATGCAGGATTGCCACCCAATTACGACTGGGGAACAAGACGCGCATCCCCCACTCTCCGTCGCTTCAGCTAGGATGCGTTCGATGAAGCGGGCTTTGTGCTGAAAACCGCCGCCATCCTCTAGCCCCATCGCCGTTATGACGGAATGAGTTCGGCGGACGAACTATTGTGCCCGAACTCCCCAGCGCGGACCTGATCTGCTACGCGTGCGCGAGCTGCCGCGGGAAAGCCGTTTTTTGTTGCTTCCCACGCGCCGACCGGGACGCAAGACAACGAGCTACCCAGAATGGCTCCGAGCTACCCGGAACGGCTCCCCTTGGCGTCGGCTCCGGACATCGGAATGTGTGTGCCTTTGTGTGCGTAAGCCGTCCTGCGGGAGGCGGCTAGTTTTGCGATGAAACACGAACATTCGCCGCCTTGTATCGCCGGCGGACCGAGGGTTTAAAAACTGCTGTTGTGCGGATGTTCGATACACTTTCTCTTGAGCAGTCATGTTGGACTGACACTCTTTTTCTTAAGCAGTCATGTTAGACTGATGCACTTTTCTCAAACAGTCATGTTAGACTGATATAATTGAAGTCGAAGTTGAAGTTTATTTTCACCACCAACAGTACAGTGTGTTTTTACACTGTACTGTAATTACTGTAAATAAACCCATTTTCCTCGTTCTCGATCAGTTCTTCCCTTCATCAACGTCCTCAGCGTGGATAAGTTGGACGACGGCATGGGCCAGCTACCTTCGAATTCATGCCGGACTCCAATCTTGACAACGGATCACGAGCGATGGGATTGAGCCCCCAATCCTGACAGCCTCTGAATGGATGAAACCGTTAGAGCCTTTTGGAGATCTTAGCCTTGTTAGAGACTTGGTGTGCAGGGTGTTTTTTTTTTCACTTTTTTTTTCTCTGTCTCTTACTAGACACAGGTGTCTGTTGAACAGCTACATTCGGCCCTGAATGCGGCTTTCTTTCGCTTAAGCGTCCCCTTTTGCTTTCGATGCTCAAAACCGGTATGTTGCGAAACCATCTTGAAGAGGCTTTGCCATAACTGGAGCCATAACGCGAAAGAAGCAATCTTGTCGAGGCTTCCTTTATTCTTCCCTTTCCACAGTCAGTGGCTTTGTTGCTTTGTGCACAGAGACTGCTGTCGCGAAGCATGGGCGTGCGCGGCGTGGTGAGCAAGAAGCGGGACCTCTTCCTCGTGGGCCAGACGAGAGTGCACGTGGACATCGTCGAGGCTCTCGGAGACTTCGTCGAGCTCGAGGTGGGTCAGTCTGCGTTGTGCGGGCGTATGGAACGCCGGCAGCTTGGGAAGCTGATGTTCGAGAGGGAAAGCAATGAAAGTGCCGTGTAGGCAATCTGCAAAATTTTTATTGATTACCAGTCAGTGTGCTTTATACAATGAGAATACCACCAGCGTAACCAAGAGATTGTAAAACGCGATCTGCTCAATAAGAAAAATAGCAGCTGAAGAAGATGACCCGAAACGCGTGCTTTCGGTTTTCTGATATTTATCCTGTTGCTCTTCGTTTCCATCTTTCCTCCCCTCCTTCCTATCTTCCATTTCTGTGTTGCTGTCACCTCCCTTCTGAAGAGTAGGTAGGCGTTGTGCCATTTCTGGTGGCAGTTGCCAGCCTGCTCCTCGATTTGCCTTTCCTGATAATTGTATATATGTGTTCAAAACAAACAATAATAATAAACGTACTGCCTTAAGTTCAATAGGATACGTTATCCTAAACAGGAAATAGCGTGTCTATCTCTATCTTTAGCGTATGCTGCGGCGCTGTTTACTTTGATTCACAATAACTTCGTATTCTGCTGCAATCAAAAAGCCTTGTCTCTGCACAAATTGTCACGATTTATTTAGATTTATTTCAGTAGTTTCTATAGCATGAGCCGCTGCGTGTCGTGCCCCCTTCCCACTCTTTTTTTTTTCCTTTCTCAGAAGGACTGTATAGAAGGGCAGTCTCCTGGTTACGGCGGACCTGCGCGCAGATGTAAAAATCGTTTTCCATAAAAGACATTATGTTCAAAGGGAACCGCGAGTGCACAAAACTTTTACTTTCACGACAGGAAACTACTGCACGAGTCTGATTCCCCGTTTGTACCGCGCTACAGTACGTTAACTGTATTCTGAGAAATACCGAATGACAACATAAAAAGTAAGCAAAATGGCACAACACATTACTCACTCCGTCAGAACGGCAAGTTGGGCCAGTTGGTTGGGATTCATGGTAAGGTTTGTAACAGCGCACCCAAGGCAAGGACAACAGAAGGACAACAACGCTGTGTCGTCGTTTTATTCCTTCTGTTGTCCTTGCCTTGGCCGTGCTGTTACAAACCTTACCATGACATTACTCACTCGATGGAGGATTATGACAGAGAAGGAAAAACAACCGCGCTCATGTAACGAACTCACAAGCGCATTTGTGTACGTTGGTCTCATAAGAAACCAAAATGCGTGAGGCTGCAGAAGCTACCCATGAGCAATCCAGAAAGTAAATTCTACCTGGCTGAACAGTACTGACGGTTAGGCCATGCGCCTACTGGAATTTTATAGCCAGTAGTTCGTCAAACCAGCTTTCTTTCCTTGTATCTTATCGTTTTAGTGGGCACATCCCGTAAGCAGTGCGGTATAGCACGGCGTCTCGAAGCGCCGGCTGTCATGAGGGAAGAATGCGAGAAACTGGCACGTGACGCTCGCGCCAGGTGCTTAAAAGAGCGACCTCGGAACGAGAGAAGCATGCCTGCGATCGTGGCCATGTGGTTAGAGCACTGGGCCGCTGTGCTGTAAGGCTCGATTACGATTTTTTTTAGCATCATAGGTGCACCTCACCCACATCTAGGGGTGTGGGGCGTTCGCCAGTGTGCGCGAAATCGCAAGTACGTAAGAGATTGGAGTGGTAGAAAAGCCACTTTAACAAAGCGAATAGCTTTTCGGAAGCGTCGGGCCCCCAGCTTGCATTGGCAATCACCGTCGATGGTTTCTGTACCTGTACGGCATATGTGCACTTCGCCAGGCTGCGCGTGGCCACACTTTCTCACCGTGCGGCGTCCTGCTGCTGAGCACGGGGTCGCCAGTGTGATTCTCGGCGGCCGCACTCGAAGAATGCTCGTGTATGCCTAGGTTTAATTTCACGCGAAAGAGCCAACGACGCGTTGCCGAAAGCAACTGCTTCATCGCGATAGCGTTAGGAGCCCGTGTTGCAGAAAATACGGCTTCCGCATTCCGCGTCGGACGTCGTTTCGGCCAAAAAAAATTTTGAAACACACACATAGCCAGGCCTTCCATGTGACGCAAGGAGTTGACGGAACTAATTGAACTTCTCAAGCTAAAATACCTGGAAAAATCGTAAACCAAGTCTTACAAGCAGATCACAGAGATGATGTAGCTCTTCGATTGTAGTTTGAATATACGAGGAAACATAATTTTGTTACGCGGGAACTCAAAACCCCTTTTCAGCATTTCTACAATGCATAGAACGGAGGCGGCGTCCGCCATTTGCGCACGTCGGCGCGTAAATATCTCGGAGTTCACGGAGGGGCGTGCCCGCTTCCTGAAAGACTGCCAGATGGCGCTCGCCTTGCCGCATCGTGGCCCATGCAAGAGGCCGCGTTTCTACCAGAAAGCCCGCCTTCGTGCATAGCTTCGCCGCGAGCGTTTCCCATTAAACATCACGGTTACATACGCTGCAGTTGCCGGGAAGACTGAGAAACTGTTAGGGATCTTTGAATGCTATCGCATTCCACTCTTAAGGCGACCCTTAAACGTCCTCCAAATTTTTAATTTGCTACTGTGCTCTTGCATTACATACGTGATGCCTGAAGTAGTTGCTAATTGAAAAAACAAGAAATCGATTTGCCAATCAGCTACATACGCTTTATTTTCCCCACTTTTGGTGCTGCGGAGTACCCGCGCTACTTCTGCAGCCCCACCAACCCGCCTGACTGGGGAGCACGCAGTGGGATTGCGCACTCAGCACGACAGGAAAGAGGGCAAAGTCTGCTCAAATCCCGTCGAAGGGGGATACTTCCGCAAGTCGCGTACTGCAATGAAACGGAAACTTGCCGACCAAGCAAGAGGGAGCGCACTCGGGAGCGCCAATGAATAGCACTACGCTTGCCGTCGTACAGGTGGTGTTTGGGTAACGCTTATGTCCTCCGGTTGGTTTAATTGCATGGGTTGGCAGTGGCGATAACGAGAAGCACGCTCGGTGATGATGGAAAACTAGCGCTGTACAAAGCACACTGCTGCCGTTTCAAGGATAGCAGCGTTTTACATGCGCTTTACTGGTAGGTGACGTTAGGCAGTGAATTTCTTCTCGGCTGGAGCCATATTTCTTCCTTGCCTATATTTATCCTGCTGTCAGCGTATGCGAGAAACCTAGAAAATTCAAGGTTAGTCGCCTTAGCGTGTCTCGAATGGTGCATCGCCAGTCGCAGATGGTGCTGCGGCTAATCAGTTCATTTTTTCAGTCTTACCTCCAGAATGCAGGGTATATGAGCGCATACGTTTTTTCGGCGCAAATCTGCACTGCGAAACAAAAGGCGAACGCGCTGTTTGTGGTGACGATTTGGCGCGCCATCACATTGTTTCTCACTGGTAGGTGAAATCCCGTCGTCTATAGCAATAACACATGCGGCAGATGACAGCCCCAAGAATAGTAGAAATAGCATACGGTACTCGCCACACTCATTGGAGCTTCGCCATCGGCTTTAAATGCAAAAATTGCAAAATGGGTAATGTTTGAGTTTCCGCGCAACAGAATTTTGTTTTCTCGAATTTTCAAATTAAACTCCGACGCTATCATATCAGTATACGTTGTGTGTAAGTCGTACTTTACGATCTTATCAGGCGTATTTTACTTTGAGAAATTTCATTCGCTGACGTCTTTGCGCTACATGGACGGCCTGCGTGCTTGCGTGGTTCGGAATTATTTTTGCCGGAAGGATGGTCGACGCTGGATTTTCTGCGACACGGGGCCCGTAACAATATCGCGTTAGAAGCAGTGTATTTAGATGGGAGATTCTGAGCTAAAGCTTGCTCTTGTTACAGAGAAAAATATTTAGCCATGACGCCGTGTTAAGCGTGCGTGGATCCCTGCTAAACTTGGCCTGACTGCTATAATGCAATGATTCCGCATCATACTTCATCATCCACCGCTCGCGACCAGCCAATCCTGGTAACGAAGTATGTAGTTAACCGCTTGGACCATTGATGATCCCAGCCCTATTTTGTTCCCAGTAACGGCAGAGAGAAAGGAAAGTAATTCTGGGTTTCACGCGCCAGAACCATAATCTGGTTGGCCGTGGGACTCCGGAATAATTCTTACAGCGAAGCTTTACGCCCTCCAGCAGTGGTCGATGTCCGTCCGTCTACGCTTCCCGTCGACACGAAAAGAAGGTCGTCTCCAGTTTTCAAATCTTTATTCAGCATTCTTCCGCGTATGAAAAAAAAGAATGCCAGGACAAGAGCAAAAAAGCTGCTACAAGCAGCTTGACGAGGCCCTTGCCCCTGTTTGACTGGCAGCGAAATGGTTTTTACACTCATTGTAAATACATATTGTTTACATATATGTGTTGCATCTCACACAAAAAAAAAAGCAAGACAAATGTATTCGCGTACAATAGCATCCCACGTACAGGCCAACATGTCTGAAAACATATGCAGGAAAAGGAATGTATGACAAATGTATTCACGTACAATAGCATCCCACGTACAGGCCAACATGTCTGAAAACATAGAGGAAATGGAAGGAAAAAAATACGCACTTCTGGTCCAATTTAGACCATTTTCACCCAGGTCGTACAGACAATAAAGGAATCATACAAAGGTAATACGAAAACAAGTGACCTGTAATAGAAAACGTTTACATTACATTTTTCCCTTCGCCTTTTTCCCCTTTCTTTTTTTCTTTAAAGTTGAAGACCGTCGTTCGCCATTAAAAATTCTTTCCATTGTTTTCTAGTGATGGTCCTTGGGTCTATATGCCTCTTTTCAAGGCTATTTAGCAGGAATGGTACACGATATTGTAACCTGTTAAAACCATTTTGGGTTCGGGAAAATGGCAAATCCCATATTTCTCTTTGCCTTACGCTGTACGGCAGCTGCAATGCTTTTTTGAGGCAGCTCATTCGAAGAAAATGCTCATTTGTGCGTCTTAAGCTGCTCTTGTATTTTAAGAACAGGTTAAATATGTATGCATGCTTGACAGGAAGGACATTAACCGACTGAAACAAATCCCGCGTATGGGAATTGTATGGGGCATTTGCGATATGGCGAATAACTTTTTTCTGTGTTACAAGTAATTTGTGAATGTTTGTTTGAGATGTTGTCCCCCAAACAAGGTTACAGTAGTTTATATGCGGGTTTATATGCTTTATAGCTTATATGCCAGTTCCTTGCGAATGCTCTGTAGCTGTCACTCTAATGTAGGTATGATGGAAAAATATACACTAAAGTTGGCCGCTAGCACAACTCCATCATGCGCCGAGTTTCATTTACTTGTCATAATTAGTTCACCCCAGGTGGTCTAAATTTTCGGAGTCCTCCACTACGGCGTGCCTCATAATCAGAAAGTGGTTTTGGCACGTAAAACCCCATATATTTATTTTTATTACATTAAAGTTGTAAACGATACAGAATTCCCGCTTGCTGTGAATACATGGCCTTCTACGGAGCGAGTATGATTACAGAAAACGTCTGTAACTATTGTTTTGTCTAAACTATCCCGATACAAATTACACTGAAATTGGCTGTTAAGAGGGCTGTAACGTCACACCGAGTTTCGTCTTCTTTTTATGATTACGTCGTTCACAGGGAAGTTGTAAATACTGTGGAATTTCCGTCTGCTGTCAATAAATGGGCTTCTGCGAGAGTGAAACGGACAGACCCATGTTTGTCCGCTAGAATAAAACTCTAGTCCTTCCAAGTTTCCTTGGGCTAATTAAGTAGGAAGTGTGCTCAATCGCAAATTACAAAGTGCTTTGTTTAGGTCACTCCTTTGACTGCGCCCCGATAAACGCATATCGTCGCTTACGTCGAGGCTCGGTTCAACTGCCACCCGTGTCCTGTGCACACTGTCACCACCAGTTGGCGTTGTGTGTGGTAGCTGCGTCATAGTCGCCTAGACGACTTTATCTGCAGTGTCCACCTAGCTCTTTTATGGGTCGGACGCGTGTTAAGCGCAATACCCATATATACATGGGCATATACATACCCATATATACATGGGAGGTAAAACACGCCGCAGCTTCGCTGCTCATCCTTCTTCACAGAATGGAAGGGCTGATGATTTTTTTTGACCACCTGGTATTCTTTAACGTGTACCTAAACACGGGTGCTTTCACATTTCGCCCGCATCAAGATGTGGCTGGCAGAAAGCAAAGTAATATATTTGCCTATATACGGCGAACCCATAACTTGCGTGTAATGTTATTTGCTATGGTTTGGCATTTGTTGAGTAACTTGAGATTCTATTGTTCTTTTTTACATATTTAGTGGATTCAGTACGACCTTAACAAGTTGTGCTTATCTGCTCTGATACAATGTTCAGTGTAGATAACGAGCAGTTTACACTTGAAAACAAATGTCATGCAGACGTCAATAAAGTGTCGTACTGATGTGGTGGTGTAGTTGGGAAGCAGTTGTGTGAGGCAGCCTCCTTTCTTATGATCCAGCTACGTCATTTGGCGTACTTTCAGAAGGTCATGTGATAATCTGTTCAACGCCATTTATAATGAAGTTCGCGTAATGCGAGACAACTTAACAACTTCTTTTTGCCATTACAAGAAAGCTTTTATATTTTATACCGCGTATGCCTTGCGGCAAATTGTCCTTAAAAGATAAATAAATAAAAGAGAGCTACATTTTCGGAACTCCTGTTTAAGCACACTAGACGATAGAAATTTTGTTCAGCATCGACTAAAGCAAGTTTGATGAGATTGGTGGCATTTGAAAGAAAAGGCTAAACATACGGACTGTTTATCTTGTAAAGAGGGGGTTATACTGCGCTATAAGACGACAGAAGTGCACAGGACGCCCTGTGCACTTCTGTTGTCCGTAGGTTTACAGCGGACAAGATAAACTTACTGTAAGATAAACTTCCACCGACTAGCCTAACTTGCCGCTCTACTGATATTTTGGGGCGTATTTTTTATTTGGCAATTGAGATAAAAATAACATTGCCGATAATCGGAAACTTCTTGTAAATGAAAGCTCAGGTTAACATTTTGGTAACTCCCCAGGAAAAATCAATTACCATGGATTTGTAAACTGTCTTTCCGGGAAATTTAAAGCAGATGAAATTGTTGTAGTATACATAGCGCTGATATATATAGAAATAATCTGTCAATAGGATTTCTGTGAAACTCAAGGCAACGATGTACTTATTTGACACAAGTTTTCAACTCATGTTTCACCGCTGTGCACGATTTCACAAGCGCACTTTCCTTAATTGTGATATCTGTATGCGTGAAGAGCTACGCAGCTGTAAACTTCTAGCTTTTTATTGCGATAGCAATTATATCGACGCTCCAAGGGCATTTCTGCCGTCGGCGTCGCGGTCGCCGTGAGGTTGTATATAAAGTCCAATGGCGATAGTACCGTAGCCGCGCACCCAGCTTGTATGCGGAAGAGGAGCCGACGATCGCCGGCTCAATCTCGCCCACGCGAAAGTAACGCAAGGGGAGATGAGGCGCGCCGTCATTCGTCGCGCGCGAGGAACCCAGCGTTGCGAGATATCGGGCGGAGTGGGTTGGGGTTCTACCTTGGCTGCAACTGCGCCTGTGGCGACTGCACGCGGTAGCGCGGCGGTATCTTGAGAGCGATCTGCGTTGGGGGCAGAGTCACGGCTACGTCAGCTGGTGCACCCCTGAGAAAACGGCAACGTTAAGACAGCTTAAAGCCCCTCATTTTTTCAAAAGTAGCGCCATTCTTAGATCTTTCCGCCACCCCGCTCACCCTGGCGCGTCCTCCTCCACACCTCCTGTCGCCCCAGCCTCCTCCGCTCCCCCATTGGCCAATCTGTGTCACGTGGAAGCAGGCGCGGCGCTTTTGTATATTTATTTCCTTTCCAGCGTGGAGCAGGCGCCGCGCTTTTGTATATTTTTTTTCTTTCCAGCGCGCGCCGACCTCCATTGTTGGGCCTGCGCGACGAAAGTACGGTAGGCGAACTGACGGAGTGCGTTAGCGTAATAGAAGGTGTAGGGCCGAGAACTTAATTGCGATGCCATGCTGCTGCGCCTTTGGTTGCCGCAACAGACACAGCGAGCGCAAACAGCTTTTTGCTTTGCCGTCCGGCTGGCGCAACGCAAAAAGAAGTGTGTATTCGCAGGATCGGGCGGGCTGACTTCGAGGAAGTGGCAAAGAGCGCACGGCTTAGTGAAGTAAGGGCCACGGCTACTCACAACCTCTTATTTTGAGCCTAGTTCACGCCTACCGCTTCGAAAAAGTGTGTGTTCATGCTCTGCGTGGTTTTTAGCGCGTTGTTTGAATTTTTTTTTCGAATGTGATCTCTTTGTTTCATGTAGTTTCGTCTTGCAGTGAAATGCACGCATCTTCAGCTGGCCTGTGACATAAAAGCAACATTATTCAGGGTGTGTTTTGAGCTCCACCAGAAGTTAGCACATTCTCGACGCTTTTGCAAGGCTCAGTATGACTTACGATGCAGTCTTTTAGCTTCGAATGTACGCCCGCATGTATTGGTTTAGTTTGTGGTGATTAACGTTTTTGACGTACCGAAGTGACTAAAGCTAGGATACAGGTCGTAGTGCATGCCTCTGGATAACTTTATCTAGCTCGCATGAGGATGTTTAACGTGCACTTTGACAGTAGAGTCGCACGTGGTCCGATAAATTCCTCGTTGGCGTTTCATAATACTCGCGCGAGCGCGCTAGCGCTGCTTTAGAAGCTGGTGCCTCGGCGCGATTGTATTTCTTCAATAAATTTTATTTACTAGTTGTAACAACTTGTCATTATTTCGTATTGTTGACGGCGCCTCCAGGGCACCAAAGCGGCAACGGGAACACCAAAGCTAGAACCAGGGTTGGATGGGGCTCGCCGAAGCCTGTGCATTTCAAGGGGGTATAAGATCGCGGACAGCCAATTTTGTATGCGAACACTCCCTGCGACGCCTGCATTATTGTAATGTCATGTGCTCTTTAGAGGCCTCCGTTAGCCATTACATGTGCCCTCCTGGAGCAGTAGTTGTAAAAAAAAACAATATATCGTCACGATTACCAAAGCACCCCGCAATGAAAAAAACGGCCCTGTTGCCAGGCATTGCTGACCGCACACAGCCATTCCGGCTGTGTGCGGTCGGCAATCTCTCCCCCGCCGGCCGAACAAAAGTATCCTGCAGGTACGTAAATGAACCAACGAAACCACGTACACATACTTTCACGCTGTCAACACCTGGAACTTTGGTAATTACGCGCGTGTTTGAGTACACCGCGTGCTTGCGTCGTGTTTCAGCAACACGAACTCTCAACATCGGGCGCTTTACGCCTTAAATGCGCCTTGAATAATGGTCCTTTTCTCTATTTCTTCCCCAATTCCAACACAAAATTCTGAATGCCAGTTACCGACTGACGAAGAAAGATCTCGATTGAAAAAACTGCCCCGCAGGGCTTGAACGAACTTTTCTTCGTATTTCCTCCCGTAGCGTGTTGGCCGTCGTCTGCTCCGGCAGGCCTACCACCGGCGGCGCCACCGTCGAGGCCGCGCCGAGCGGAGGAGGAGGGAAGTGAATGGCGCTACTTTGGAAGATTGAGGTAGGGTGGCTAGAAGCCACCCTAATTGAGGGGTTTTAAGGCAGCTGCGTCACCAGCGCCAATTTCTCCCCTGGTGCTTGGTGGGCCAAACTTCCTAGAGAAATAACGAAGAAAAAAAATCAAACATGCTGCCATGGCAACGGTTTTGTTGATGCGTGAGGGGGAAACTCTATCCCGCTTCTCGTCTCCTATGCGCTCGACGAGGCCCCAGGAGAAACCGACACCGCTCGGATTTATTTTTACAGCTTGTGTTCCGCTTTCAGATATTGCTTTCAACACCCTTCGGCTTCTAGTCCTTTTGTCATACTCACAACATGTGTGCAGCGCACCTATGTGAAAACTTTTTCTGTTCGAGATGCGCGAGCCAGCACGCCATGGTGCGCGGCTATATTGTTTCGCCAGAACATAAGTAGGCAGAAAAGGGTTTGTTTACTGCTTTCATTAACAACCTTTCGCATTCATACATAACGCAATAATGTGGAGATGAGTATCTCATTATTCGGTATAAATGTACGCGTTCTGTACTACGATCATGCATACATACTTGAGAGTGCTTGAGATCAAGAAGCGTGGTGTTGATTGTATCAGTGAAGCCTCAGTTTCTCTTTCGACAAAGAAACTGGCGTATCTTGAGAGCGACACTTAGAAATTATTCTGTATGTTGGCTTCCTTGTGCGATACAGATGACTGCCCTGTTTATTCTTGTTGTTTTGATCCTTGACAGCAGCTATATATTACTATGGCAAGAAATAAAACGCTCAGTTGTTAGTGCGCCTACGTGCTTGTCTCGTGTCTCCTTTCTTCGTGTGTTGTTTTATTCGGCGCCGTCTTTGTAATCATCCTTAACCAACTAGCCCACCAGCATATGCTCAATGCATACATAAGATGGCTTCCTACAATTTCTACAAAATTTGTGCGATGACCGTTTTGCAAACATGGATACAGAGGCCATGTTTGTTTGCGGTGCACAAGTCTACCGAAAGAGAGAGAGAGAAAAACAACTTCATGTAGTCGCCTGCAGAACGACACCATGACTAAATGGCGCCGTGACGCGGGCCCTGACGTCTTCTCAGCGGGTGGTCTCTACTCAACACCAGCGCGTGTTACTCCCGCGGTCGGTCGCCCTGAGGGGCAAGGTTCCGTCGGTTTCGCTCGGCCTTTGTCGTTCAAGAGCCGCTGAGACCTGCTGGACGGCCCAGGTTTGGCTTTTATGGTCGTAGCATTCCGCCGCAGCCGCGAGTTGCGGCGGAATTGTTATACTTGTCGAAGCTTCGTCGGGGAACTTGGTGCAATACTATAGGATGTGTGTCAGGGTCGCGCTCTCCCGCTGGCTCACGCGGCACACATCACTCACATATAATTTCGGGTACAGATAATTTATTAACACTGGGGTGGGTAAGGAACCAGTTTGCAATTGTCTGAACAGCACCGCCTCCGCTCGGCTCAGCCCCGGGCGCAGGGGTGGGACAGTCCTTTGAGCCAGGCGGTGGAACTGTAATTTTTGTCGCAACAGTTATTTGTGAATAATAGGCAATTATCAAGAGCAGCTGATTCACATCTCTCGCATACCAGTAAAAACAACTTCCTTTTTATTCTGTACAACGGGTATAGTTGCTGGCGCGAAAAACATGCTGTACCTAGTAAACTTTCTGCATAGCTCTCGTTGTGCTAATGCGCCGGTAAATATTTAGGAAATTATATTGAAAATGTCTAGTTAATTTTCATATTTTGTTTTCTTTCATGTTACAACATGTAATACCAGTAGATCTTCACTCAGAACGGTCACATGGCTAATAAAGTATCATTATGAAATTCCTCACGAACATATTGCAGATGTTTTTTTTTTAATTTGTAATGCAATTAGTTTGTTCTATCATCATCTAGGCACAAATGGCACGTTTACAAGACAGCTAACAAGTAACACCGATTGTTTTTGTCGATAAACAGTAAATGCAGGAGAAGCATGTGTCAATCGGTGGCTGATCGTAAGTTGAGGTTGGGCAAAGACAGAGTGATGCACAAAGGTATTATTGAACGCGTATCTTCGGGACATGGAGAAATATATTTAAAGGTAACTCAAATCGGCTGCATTCAATGCATTCTATCAACCTGCTCAGACCAATTTTCTTTTGAATTGTTTTCAAGACGTTCCTTTAATAGCACGTACACGCGTTAGCAAAAGTATACGGACCAGGGATTGCGCGATAAAGCTTATTTTTTCATCTGCCTCTGCATGCAATCCGCCTCTCACGGCGCGACGGCGCATGCGCCCTGCCCTAGCGGATTAGTCGCGATACGTTTTGGAAGGGACGCACGCGCGGCCGCGCGGCCAGATATCGGGGTAAAGTATCCCGGAAAAAGAAGCGCTTGGAGGCACGCTGTTGCAGACGCTCGTGCCATGTACCGCGTTGAAACTCTACTGATAGCTCGACGTCGATGCGGTGCCGAAAAGGTGCGTAAGACTGCAACTCCACTTTGAAAGAGAAAAGGGCCAGGGCTTGGTCCGAACTGCACCGTGGACCACGTAGTTACCGCCTTGCATTGACGACTGTCAAATTTATCGATAAACCACTGCGTTACACTTGGGCGACACTTCAAAAACACGTTGCTGACGCAGTCTTCTTGCAGCATCGGCCCACTGTTGCAGGTGGTGGCAGCGCGTGCCTGACTTCATGTACTGTTTTAAGGCGTGGTAGCTGTGGGTCGATACGAGGCCGACAAGACGCTGACGTCGACGATTGGCCGACTATTCATCACTGTGTCACTGAGACCATTTCATCGTAATAGGCCGACAACGACGCAACCGATGGGTGCGAGTTGTCATATAGCGCGACGGGCTTTCGTGTCGAAAGCACCGACAAAATCAGCGTGCCGACAGTGATAGCGCTTGATTGAACCCTGCGTGATCAGCCGTCGAACCGGCAACGCGATAGCTGCAGCTCATTCACTTGTACATATAATTATTCGCGCTCAAAATTCGTCGACATGTCTTCGAAGTTGAAATGCACGAGCTTCAGTCCTCTCAAGCCGTGCGCGTGAAGTTTGAGTCAATGTTGATCCTGTTTAGCGAAGTTTGGGTTAGGCCTGACCCCGTCGAATTCGTGCACGCGCTACCGATGGAGCTGGACTTAAAATAAGCAGTTCCTTTCGTAAAGAAACCGCTCTTATAGTTAGGTTGCGGCCCTATAGTGATTTGATATCTACTCTTCATTTCGCACGGCACGTACACAGTAAGCGCCAAGCGGCGACACAGCGCTGTGCCAACATCTTGTAATTTGGTCACCGATTCCCGTTAATGGCGGGTCTGTGTGTGTTGTTATGCTGACGTTTATTAATTCCAAAGAAGCATTGTTTACCTCTGCGTCAAACAGGAAAGAAGAGACAGCGCATTCGATACAGCAGCATAAACTCGCTCAGTTGCCAACGGTGTCAGCGATGGCATCCGCCTTTTCACGAGAGAACTGCACGGCATATAAGTGGGGGGGGGGGGGGGGACTTATGCCGAGCACAGTTGTCTCTAATAATACTTCATAGCACGCGCAAATTGTAAGTATGGTGAAGTTAAACAAAACCGAGAATCAGTAGTAACAGCCCGTAATATATATGTGTATTGATCAAAGTTGCTGTTGTTTAAGGGACTCGGCCGCTCATACTGACTCGTCTGTATGTTTTGCTACGTTTTGAGATTATTTCACATCAGCGATACGCCGTTTCTACAATAACCGAAGCTAACAGCGATATGAAGCTGTAGATCCGGCGACATCCAATAACCGCTTTAGCAAATCCCACGTGTAAGGCTGCATTCGAAGGCTTCTTCAGTATGCGAAATGTTTAGCGAATGGGTAAAAGGAGTACAAAAAGCGATGTGCAATCGCACACATCAGCTAAAACGAACTAAAGGCAGCTAGCCGTGTCGGCAGACGGAACTCGGCGTGCCTTTATCGGCCGCGCAGTTACCACAACAGCGCACTTGGGCATGTTCACCCACAATACTCGATGGGTGAAAGACATGCTGCCCCGGAGAAACCATTAATAAATAATCGCGATTTACGAACCGCACAACCGACGCACACTCAACATGGGCGCAGGTACACAAATCAACAGGCGAAATCTCCGACACCCTTCCAAAACGTTTCCAGCGGCGTGCGTCAGAGGGCAGCACAGGAACATGAAAGAGGCGGATTTGAAATTAAAAGCTGCAGTTCAAACTTGACATTGCGAAAATATCAGTACACTCGTCAATTTCAGTTTATGCATGTTAATGACGAAGAAATTCAGTTTTTTTCGGTGAACCCGTATACTTTTGCTCACAGGTGTACATTATGCACTTGCTTTAACAGAGCCCATAGGCTCAGTTTCGTGCGACCTGTTTGACGCTTAGTACAGGTGCCAGAGCTTTGTTACGAGTTTTGTGGTTGGCTGGAGGTCATCCGTCATGAAAAGTTCGATGTCGGAGCAATAAGGAGGCGAAAACATTTCAACTTCTCTAGAAAACTTCTTTCTGGTGCTACATGCTTTCTTTTGTGATAAAGATTTTTCGTGGCTTTGCTAAAACGAGCGACCCGCTTTTGCTCTATTAAAGAAAACAGGGAAGTGAAAACTGTTGAGCAACATTAGTACTTGCACAACTTTACCGAAGTAGGCTCAAGAAGATTCTAGCATCTCAAGATCCGTGTATGGTATCTATGTTAAAATTTTGAAAGAGGAGGGTGCATATGTAGGAGGAATGATTATCTGCACAATTCACTGCACTGCAGAACGTTTAGGCAAATATCGAAATGTGCCGAGATGTTTTGTAAATATAGGCTAATCAGGAGACCGCCATAAATACCATCGGAATTACAAGATGAATAAAATATTAGTAAGAAAATGTTTCCTTATGTTCAAGCTTCTGGAGCTCTCTTTTTTTCAGCGGATTTCCTGTCACGCTGTTTTTCGAGATTCAGATTGATGTAATTTATGTGCACCATAAGCCATGCACAGCAGAACCGCTAAAGGAGGTCTATGCGAAATTTATTGGAGCAATTGCTTTTATAGTAGACTGCTGTTTAGCTTATACAGGGTCCCGAATATTTCGCTTCGCGTGTTTAAAAAAATATTTGGCACTTACCGCTGAACTGTTCCTGCTCAGCTTTTGCAGAACGATCGCATTTTGACATCGACTCCGTTTAGCATAACGCTTAGCACAGTTAATTGCCTGGTTTCTACGAAAAAAACGGAAATTTGCCTGCACCTATGGGGATGCGAGCTGCTGCGGTGGCGGCGCAAGCATATACTTGCGTCTCCGCCTGTCGTCATCTGCAGAAAGCAGCGTTTCAGGGAGGGCAGTCGCCTTTTCCGGGCAAGGTTACTATAACATATTATAGACTAGCTTCAGTTTTCAAACTCGGCGCTGTTGCGCGGAAGCGCCACCCGCCCGTGCCCTCGTGGCGCTGCAGTCGCGCCCAGCTTCACTTCCTCACTAGCCTGCTACACTCTAAGAACAGTACACCCTTTGGCATGGCCCTTCTGCCACACAACGATAATCGTCATCCGCCTTGATGCGTTTCCTTTCTTGAAAACGCCGTGCCCGCTACTTTCCTGTCGGGAATGCTATCATGCTGATAACGCGCATGCCATTCTTTACTGGAAAGTACCGGGCTCGCAGCGTTAAAGAAAGGAAACGCATCAAGGCAGATGACGATTATCGTTGTGTGGCAGAAGGGGCATTCCAAAAGGTGTAAACTCTTCTTAGAGTGTAGGCGGGCGGGCCGGCTAAGCACGCGGTGCAACTTTGGTGTATTCTGTGGTTTGTTGTTGATCGGCGAATTTCAGCAAGCATGTCATCCGCGAAACTGCAGCCTTCGTCGAGTTTGTTAAGAATATCAGCAGACGATGCCGACGTGCTGCGTACCTGGCTGCATAAGCGGCTATCGGAACGATGTCGACAGTTCGGCGCGCCACTTTTTCTGTGCTCCCAGCAATACGACGCTTCGCACGGCGTGGATGAGGAAGTAAACTTTATTGCTCTAGAAATAGTATTTCAGCGGTCAGGCCGGATATCTTCATCTTCTATTGGTTTATGACGATCTCCGGCCTGCATGGTTGGCGCCTCTATTCCAGGGCACCACTGAGCGTGGCTGCTCGTTGGGAATGATCCAGCAGCCTCCGTTGGAGGCTAGGGTCGCCGCTGGAAAGCACGCTCTCCCACTGCTCCGCACTCGTATTTTCTATTTTGTGGAATGCATTATTCGTATTGCTCTCCCATGTGATGTGATAAAGTGTGGCTATTGCGCCACACCACGGACATGTGTCCCTGTATTGACTTGGGAACATTTTGCATAGTATATGAAAATTTGGGAAAGTTCCTGTCTCCAGCTTTATCCACTAAACTGCCTGTTGTTCAGTGAGTGTATTGTGGGGCGGGGGATATCTGATCCTCGTCCCGCTATGGTAATTTAGTATGTCAGAGTACGTTGGTATCACTCTCATGAAATCCTCAGGATCTCTGTTTAGGTCCGCTCGGTTTGTATGCTCGCGAGCGATCCTATCAACCCTTTGGTTGCCCTCAATCTCAGTGTGCCCCAGTACCCAAAAGATGGTGTGTCTAATGCGTTTATTCTATTGGCCAGCGCGACGGAAGATTTGGACCGCTTTTTGACCGATTCTGCCGTTCATGTAGTTTCGGCATGCTCCCTTGTAGTCTGTTAGAATTATAAGGGATCTATTTGTGCGGTAGCCCTCCACAGCTGCTAGAGCAACAGCCATTTCCTCTCCCTCGGTTACAGCACAATCCCGTGCCGACGCGCAAGCGATTTCCCTATAGTCCGAGTCTATTACTCTTTGTTCTGTGTCCCTTCTTTCTCGGGGATATACCGTGGCGTCCGTGTATACCGTGTTCGCCTTGGTTGCTAGGCATTTTTCTAAATATTTTGCCCTAGCGTTCCGCCGGGCTATGTGTGAATTCGGGTCCATGTTTCTTGGCAGGGACCCTACCTTGATGGTGCTGCGATACTCATCGGGTAGGTTTGCCGTTCTTTGTTCTTCCCTTTCAATTTCTTTGTGCCCCAGTTTTTTTTAGGAGCTTTCTGCTCGTGGTAGTCTGCTGGAGTCTGAGTAGCTGCGACCCTAATTGTGCTTCTCTGAGCTCCTCGAGCGTGTTGTGGAGTCCGAGGGCCAGCAGCTTCTCTGTCGAGGTGTTCGCCGGCAGGTGAAGCGCTGTTTTGTATGCTTTCCTTATGATGGCGTCGGCCTGGTCCCGTTCGCCTTCGTTTGTGTTGTAATATGGGAGGGCGTACGTGATCCGGCTGATTATGAGGCTCTTAACCAACTTGACCGTATCTTCCTCCTTCATGCCGCTTCTTTTTTGCGAGACGCGGGTGATCATACGTGCCACCTGTGCCGTTGCTTGCTTGAGTAGGTTTATGGTGTGTGTGCGGCGTTGATTGCTCTGCTCCAACATTCCCAGAATCCTGACGGCTTCTTTTTCTGGTATCTTCTGACCTTCTAGGGTGACGCTGATTTGCTCTTCCGAGCGTTTTCCTCTTCTGACTCTCAGGAGCTCGGACTTCTCCGTCGAACAGGCGAGGCCTCTTTCCCTAACGCATTCTTCCACGCATGTTGTTGCGGCTTGTAATCGTTCTTCTTTTTGGCTGAGCGAGCCTTGGTTAGTCCAGACGGTGATATCGTCGGCATAAATGGCGCGATGTATGCCGTTGATCTCTTCCAGCTTCCTGGCTATCCCAATCATTGCAATGTTGAAAAGGATCGGTGAGACCACGGATCCCTGCAGGGTTCCTTTGTTAGGCGTGTCGAACTTGTCGGTCCGCAGGCCTCCCAACCGCACCGTGACTTCCTCGTGCCGACCGGGAACTCTCTGCGAAATCCACGGCACGCGCTCGTGCCACTGCTCCCGCGTTGGTCGTCGTCTTCCGCAGCTGGCTGCGCCGCCGTTCATCATTCCAGCGTGGAATTTCACTTCTCTTCTGTCGTCGTAATGAGGAGGCCGCGTTTACGGGAGTATGAGCCATTGCTTAAGGGAGTATATGCCACTCATTGTCTTACGGACAGATTTAACGGACAGATTTAATTTTGAAGAAATTTGGTTTCGTAGAATCAGAAGCGGCAAATGGCGGGCGAAGGCTGCTAACCACGCCGCCTAGCAAACTCGAGACATCGAACGCAAACGACAACGGCGGACTGCGGGCATACCATCAGTGACGTCGTTCTCTCCGTCGCAGTGTGTGTAACCTCATAATTGAGAAATACTTTAATGAGCCCTCGGGATTAACCCAGTGATAAACACAGGGGCCGCACGTTTCAGCTTTGCTGGTTAACCATCTTCACGGAGTGGAAGAGCCGACGATTTTTTTCCTTTTTTCTTGTGGCCTGTGTGTTCAATGACTGACCTCATCTTTCTTTTTGGTAGCGCTTCTTTGGCGCGGTGAGAAGCTTCGGTGGGGATGAAGTTCATCCTACAATCACGCACTTTGGCCAGATCTTAAGGCTCCTGAGTCTAAACTGTGCGAAACGTCAAGAAACTGCGCGAAACGTTAAGACGACAGGAGGAAACACACTACATTTAGTAACGCAGCTTCTGCGCTTCGCTGTATGCGTTGCTTCCTTTCGCGCAGTTTCCCCTTCTTTCATTATGAACCAACTGGTCCGATAAATCATATTGCGGTAGGTGGATACCGCTTTCTCATGGTATCACTAATTTGGACAAGGGGGAACGCCAGTGAGCGTGAAACACGCGCAAACTGCCCGTCCGCACGAGCTCAAGGCTGCGGCGAGGCGTCTGCAGTAGAGCTCCATGGAACGGCGCTGCCATCTGGCGGCTGTCACAGAAGTGGTGACAGCGGCTGTAAGCGCGCGGGCGGAGAGTTTGACAACTGAACGCAGCTAGTAACGTTGGTTCCAGGAGCGGCCCACACGCGGCAACACTAAAGCCCCTCAATCTTCCAAAGTAGCGCCATTCACTTCCCTCCTCCTCCGCTCGGCGCGGCCTCGACGGTGGCGCCGTCGGTGGTGGGCCTGCCGTAGCAGACGACGGCTAACACGCTACGGGAGGAAATCCGCAGAAAAGTTCGTTCGAGCCCTGCGGAGCAGTTTTTTCAATCGAGATCTTTCTTCGTCAGTCGGTAACTGGCCTTTAGAATTTCGTGTTGGAACTGCGGAAGAAATAGACAAAAGGACCATTATTCAAGGCGTACTTGAGGCGTAAAGCGCGCGACGTTGAGAGTTCGTGTTGCTGAAACACGACGCAAGCACGCGGTGTACTCAAACACGCGCGTAATTACCAAAGTTCCAGGTGTTGACAGCGTGAAAGTATGTGTACGTGGTTTCGTTGGTTCATTTACGTACCTGCAGGATACTTTTGTTCGGCCGGCGGGGGAGAGATTGCCGACCGCACACAGCCGGAATGGCTGTGTGCGGTCAGCAATGCCTGGCAACAGGGCCGTTTTTTTCATTGCGGGGTGCTTTGGTAATCGTGACGATATATTGTTTTTTTTTTTACAAGTACTGCTCCTGGAGGGCACATGTAATGGCTAACGGAGGCCTTTGAAGAGCACGTGACATCACAATAATGCAGGCGTCGCAGGGAGTGTTCGCATACAAAATTGGCTGTCCGCGATCTTACACCCCCTTGGCATGCACAGGCTTCGGCGAGCCCCATCCAGCCCTGGTTCTAGCTTTGGTGTTCCCGTTGCCGCTTTGGTGCCCTGGAGGCGCCGTCAACAATACGAAATAATGACAAGGTGTTACAACTAGTAAATAAAATTTATTGAAGAAATACAATCGCACCGAGGCGCCGACTACTAAAGCAGCGCTAGCGCGCCCGCGCGAGTATTATGAAACGCCAACGAGGAATTTACCGGCCCACGTACGACTTTACGATCAAAGTGAACGTTAAACATCCCCAGGCGAGCTAGATAAAGTTATCCGGAGCCATGCACTACGACCTGTATCCTAGCTTTAGTCACTTCGGTACGTTAAAAACGTTAATCACCACAAACTAAACCAATACATGCGGGCGTACATTCGAAGCTAAAAGACTGCATCGTAAGTCATATTGAGCCTTGCAAAAGCGTCGAGAATGTGCTAACTTCTGGAGGAGCTCAAAACACACCCTGAATAATGTCGCTTTTATGTCACAGGCCAGCTGAAGATGCGTGCATTTCGCCGCAAGACGAAACTACATGAAACAAAGAGATCACATTCGAAAAAAAATTCAAACAACGCGCTAAAAACCACGCAGAGCATGAACACACACTTTTTCGAAGCGGAAGGCGTGAACTAGGCTCAAAATAAGAGGTTGTGAGTAGCCGTGGCCCTTATTTCACTAAGCCGTGCGTTCTTTGCCACTTCCTCGATGTCAGCCCGCCCGATCCTGCGAATCCACACTTTTTTTTGCGTTGCGCCTGCCGGACGGCAAAGCAAGAAGCTTTTTGCGCTCGCTGCGTCTGTGAGGCAGCCGAAGGCGCAGCAGCATGGCATCGCAATTAAGTTCTCGGCCCTACACATTCTACAGTAAACTCTCAGTTGTACGAACGTCGGTTTATCGAATATTTCAGAATAACGAACTTTTTAAAAATCCCCGGCAGTTTTCTTATAGATTATATGCAAAAATGTTTCACTTAAACAAATTTCGGAACAGTCAATATTTCAGTTAAACGAACTTGCTCAGAGGACCAAGGCTTATTTTTGTCATCAGCTGAAGGTCGATAGCAATACTTTGTTTGAAGACTATGCAGAGTGTGACAGTGCACTGATTACCTGTGCTGGAAAGACGGATCTGGAGATTGTTTCCAGTGTTCGTCCTGAAGAAGAAGAGTGTGACGAAGAAGAGGCAACTGCCGAGCTAGTTTCAAGCCCTATAACTCTAGCTGAGGTTGTAGGGTACATTGGAAAGTTGAGAGACTTTGTGTCTCAACAGCAAGCTGTGCCAGAAGAAGTGTACAAAAACATTGACTCTTTGGACAGTTTTGTTACTTCCTGTGCTTTAAATGTAAAAGTGCAGAAGAAGATTACAGATTTTTTCTAAGTGAGAAAGGCAGCATTATAACTGTTATGAACCTTGTACTTGTTGATATGTACAAATTCCATTCCACACATTTCTAACACTATGGATGCCATGTCTTTTGCTCCATGAATTGTACTTCAAACTTTTGACTCTGTATGCCATGCCTTATGTTGGTCTAGTGAATATTCAGTTTAGTGAACTTTCAGTTACGTGAACTATTTCCTTTGGTCCCTTGAAGTTCACTCAAGTGAGAGTTCACTGTATTACGCTAACGCACTCCCTCAGTTCGCCTGCCGTACTTTCGTCGCGCAGGCCCAACAATGGAGGTCGGCGCGCGCTGGAAAGAAAAAAAATATACAAAAGCGCGGCGCCTGCTTCCACGTGACACAGATTGGCCAATGGGGGAGCGGAGGAGGCTGGGGCGACAGGAGATGTGGAGGAGGACGCGCCAGGGTGAGCGGGGTGGCGGAAAGATCTAAGAATGGCGCTACTTTTGAAAAATTGAGGGGTTTTAGGCAGTCCTCCCTGAAACGCTAGTTCCTGCAGATGACGGCAGGTGGCAACACAAGTCTGTGCCAGGGCTGCCTTTTCAGACGCCATTTTTTTCCATAGACGAAAACAGTTTCTCATTTTTGTCTTAAAGACAGGCGACTAATCGTGCCAAGTGTAATGCTAAACGAAGTAGACGCCGAAATGCATAAATAAATGGCAGGCGCAGGTGCGTGACAGGGCACTGCCACCGTTTTCGACGTTGAGGACAGTCACTGTATTTGTAATTGTACTTTCTTGAGTTTCTAGTTCGTTGACTGTTCCCTCTGTACATTCTTAAGACCGGGACATTAGGAAGAAATGTCCTGTTTTGTTACATGTCTGGTAGAATTTCTGGCGGGCAGCACAACCCAGAAAATTTGTCCAGTGCTGCGGCGAACCGCAGCGGAAGCAGCCGCCGGGCCGAGCCAACAGCGCGGAGGCAGTGAGGGCGCCCGGTTGGCTCCTTCCCTGACCGGTAGGCCCACCTCCTTGCTCCGGCGTCCTCCATTTCGGCCCGGTCGAGTGGAGGGAAGGCCGGTCCGTTGGCCGCCATGTTGAAGTGGAGCAGGACGGGGAAGACCGCCATCTTGAAATGAAGTCGGGTGGGAAGGTAACCACCTTCTTGGATTGGAACAGGGCGGGGAAGACCGCCATTTTGAGATGAAGTCGGGCGGGGAAGGTAACCGCCGTCTTGAAGGTCCCGCCGAGGACGAGACTGGTCGCGTCCGCGATCTTGTGGCTGCCAACGCTGTGAAACGGCGTTTACTTGTAAAACGCTTAACTGCGCCATTATTTTATCGGTGCATTTCTCTTCTTGAGCAATTTCCAATGCTTTCTTGACGGTAAAGCACTGACCGAGTTGGATGAAGCGGCGACGAAGCTGATGCGACTGCAAGCCGCAATGGATCTGGTCTTGAACCATGAGGTTGGTAGTGGTGCCAAACTTGCACGATTTGGCGAGCCGTTGAACATCTTGAATGAATTCTGTAGTCGGCTGCGCAGGACTTTGTACTCTGCGTTTGAAGTGAACGCGACTGCAAAATTCGTCTTCACGAAAGTGTTTGTCGAGCACTTGAAGCGCCACTTCGTATGCGTCAATTTTCTTGGAGTCCCCGCCCTTCGTAGGCTCGAATCTGTGTCTCACCCTATATGAGTAAACGCTGATGCCTTCCACCCCCAGCGCGTTGAGAAGGAGCGCTTTCTTGTGGTCCGGCGTAGCGGTCTTGGCGGCGTCGACGTAGGCCTGCAAAACACGTCGCCATTTGAGCCAAGAAATACCCGGTACGCCGGGATATGACAAGAGGGGTGGTGGGGTAGGGGAATTGCCGCGTGCATGCTGAAGTAGCAGGCAGTACCGAGGGGTTTGGACAGCCGCAAAGAAGACGCCGCAGTGGCGTTGAAGGTCAAGGCGATGACGTCGCAGAAAGTGCAGAAATGCTGCTCGCAAGGTGGGCAGCGGAAGTAGGAGAAGCGGTGGAGAAGGCGGTTGGGTGGCGTAACTGGCATGAGGCGCGATTATGTCGCGAACGGCGACGGAACGCGTTGCCAGGTGGAACGCTAGTAGCGTCGGCTCCGGCGGCAGCAGGATGGCACAATGGCAGAATTGTTAAGTATTGTGGGCAGCATGGCAGTGGTCGAAGATGTATAGCCCGCACGGAAGGTTAATGCTCGTCGCCAGTGTTACGCCGGCGTGGCCGCCACGAAAGCCACGCCAGAGCGTTGGGCAGGCCGGGACGGCGGCCTGAAAAAAGACGCAGACGGGGACTGACGCTAAGAATCAGTTTACTGAAAGCGCGGTGCCTTAAATAGGCTCAGCGTCGCTATCACAGCGCCTCCTGAAGGCGAGTAAGTTTCGGTCTCGAAACCGAGACCCCGATGTAACACTTTTACAAACGTGAATTGGCTCATTGTCAACGAAAACTGCACGGTTTCTTGGCACACTTGGCGAACAAATTTCACTGAGTAACGTAACATGGCATCCGGCGCCGTATCAGACGTCGTGGAAAAGACAACGCTCACCGTGCTGGTCATGATTAAAGAACATATAACAGCGGAACTAAAGTTGAGAGTACGGAGAAGTAACGAAAATAATTCTGTCCTAGGCACAGGCTGTAGCACATGTAACTTGAACATGTTATAATTCAGAACGAAACGGTCATTGCTATAGAATTAATTTTTGTTTGGCTTCGGCAGTGTCCATTTGGTGTCCAAAGGTGGTAATGAAAAAACAAAAATCGGTCACGGGAATGTTCTCCACGGTAATAAGCTTGTAATAATACCGGTAATAGCTTCGGAAAATATAAATTGCAAGTTTTCTACTCGTGGAAAAAATTACGACCAACCGCTATCATAAACCGAAGCGAAGTTTCCGTCTGCGTGACAGCTAGCATCAATCGGCTCATCAGCAACTGTCAACAAGTAGCTTCATTTTCTTAGAACACCGAAAAAATGGGCGCCGCGCCAAACCAAAAAGATAATAACTAGAGAGCAACCGCGAAGAAGTTTCATTTCGTGCTGAAGCTGCTTTGATAAGGATAACGCTTGTTCCTTCATAACGACTGCAGGAAAAGTTTGCATACCTCTCGTTCGCTGTGAAACAGAAAAAATTTCGTCCTTGTCTTACTCCCCGAGTTGCCACACCACACAGCCGCGCAGCACGCCTTGTGTCCTTTCCTGAGTTTTTCCAACATTGCCGGAACGTTCGGGGGCACAGAAAGAAAATTTTTAACTTCAGAGCATACGAAAAAACCTGCATGTGCATAGAAAGCCGCACGAGCAGACGAACAGAATGTCAGCCGAAGCAATAGGAGCGACAGCGCTACCTTCTGGCGCAAGAAACGAAGCGACTAAATAAACATACAGGCCGGCGAAAAAGAAAATAGTTTAAAGCTAATTTTACGAGCTATTTCTACACACAATTGCATCACTTTGTTTTATTACTACGTAGGTTGAAAAGATGAAGCCACCATATGCATCATCATCATCATCATCATCATCAGCCTGGTTACGCCCACTGCAGGGCAAAGGCCTCTCCCATACTTCTCCAACAACCCCGGTCATGTACTAATTGTGGCCATGCCGTCCCCGCAAACTTCTTAATCTCATCCGCCCACCTAACTTTCTGCCGCCCCCTGCTACGCTTCCCTTCCCTTGGGATCCAGTCCGTAACCCTTAATGACCATCGGTTATCTTCCATCCTCATTACATGTCCTGCCCATGCCCATTTCTTTTTCTTGATTTCAACTAAGATGTCATTAACTCGCGTTTGTTCCCTCACCCAATCTGCTCTTTTCTTATCCCTTAACGTTACACCTATCATTCTTCTTTCCATAGCTCGTTGTGTCGTCCTCAATTTGAGTAGAACCCTTTTCGTAAGCCTCCAGGTTTCTGCCCCGTAGGTGAGTACTGGTAAGACACAGCTATTATATACTTTTCTCTTGAGGGATAACGGCAACCTGCTGTTCATGATTTGGGACTGCCTGCCAAACGCACTCCAGCCCATTCTTATTCTTCTGATTATTTCCGTCTCATGATCCGGATCCGCCGTCACTACCTGCCCTAAGTAGATGTATTCCCTTACGACTTCCAGTGCCTCGCTGCCTATTGTAAATTGCTGTTCTCTCCCGAGACTGTTAAGCATTACTTTAGTTTTCTGCATATTAATTTTTAGACCCACTCTTCTGCTTTGCCTCTCCAGGTCAGTGAGCATGCATTGCAATTGGTCCCCTGAGTTACTAAGCAAGGCAATATCATCAGCGAATCGCAAGTTACTAAGGTATTCTCCATTAACTTTTATCCCCAATTCTTCCCAATCCAGGTCTCTGAATACCTCCTGTAAACACGCTGTGAATAGCATTGGAGATATCGTATCTCCCTGCCTGACGCCTTTCTTTATTGGGATTTTGTTGCTTGCTTTATGGAGGACTACGGTGGCTGTGGAGCCGCTATAGATATCTTCCAGTATTTTTACATATGCATTTGCCACCATATGCAAATGCTACTAAATTTCCCTTTGGCTGCCAGAGTCATGGCGATGCTTTATTGCCGATACAGAAACTAGCCCCACTGTCCACACGCTATTCTTGGCGCGTTGGCAGCTCGTAGCTTTGTGCGGGTGGCGTGTTCTCAGCGTTCACTTTGCGCCGAAGCGATAGGCAGCACTTCGCTCGCTGCTGTTTCCGCGTTTCCTCACGCCAGCGTTCTGACAGCGAGTGCCCGCGGTCATCGAGTGTAATGCGTTCATGTTTGCTGTGCTTGTTAATTTTTGCTGTACTTGTTAACACCGTTCTTGATAATTTAGTTGCAAGCGAATGTTTACGAATTGATACGGCCGATACAACTATTATCCTTACTTCGCATGACTGTCGGCTAATTTGCTATTGCAATTGATGCTTTGCCTTCTGGTGAAATTGAGATTTTTTTTACAGCGAAGCTGTTACGGACTACTTTCCCACTATCGTGTCCGCGTGTAGAAAAAGAAAAGAACTACCCTTATCAGCAATGGCTTCAGCGTCGTTGTCTTCCACAGTTGGCTCGTTGGCGCCCCAATACTTCCGCGCTTGTCGCCGTCAATAATTAATTAAGAAACACAAAGAGGCAACTAATAATTGAGAAACACTTTAATGAACCGTTGTAATTTACCTTGTGAAAAACACCGGGGCCGCACGTTTCAGCTTCGCTGGTTAACCATCTGTACGGAGTGCTTGGACTGATATTTTTTTCTTTTGATTTACCTATGTTGCCATTTTTGCGAATACGTTAGGTGATAAATCAAAATTATGCGGTTAGCAGTTGGCTGAAATCTTTCTATTCTACCCAACGGATTTAACAGTTGTCTACTGATACAATTTTTGCCTTTGATCAATGGATATCTGAAAAGGGGAGTCGGAGTTGATCCCAAGGTAAAGCTTCCTCCTAGTTTCCATCGCTGTTCAAACCGATGTTGATCGTGTAGCTAACTGGTGAATACGTGGCTAATGACCGTTAACCTGAACAAACCACCCCTTGGAACGTCTTTTTGGCCTTGATAGTATAATAACAAATAAAAATTAATTATTCAGTTGGGATCTCGCACCTTGGGACACTTACAGTAAGCAAAAATACGATATTGGGTCCTGAAATGGGCTGAATCTTTAAATAAGACACGTCCACTCGGCTGCACATACCTCCTGTAGCGCAGGCGAACTTGCAATATGCACGCAAATTATGTGACAGTGTTTAGATACTACTGTGAATAATGAGCCCAGCATCCGCTCTGAGTTCTTGTGAGATCATTGTAGCGCAGCGCAGCCTTCGTATTTGCATTCGTAATCATGGGATTTATGTGCAAAAAATTTATTTTAAAGAAGTACCATGTAACCATTCTCAGCGACAGTGGATATATTTCTATTCCCGCGTTTGATTTTACTTTTGTTTCGATGTTGTACTCCGCTATAAGTGAATCACACTGCGTATTTGTTTTAGAGAGATAAACCTGTTTACTTAAAGGCGAGAACTTCTCTCGACGTGTGTGTTCGTAACCGCCTACATGCCACCCACACTAGGGGTCAAAAAGCGCTGGGAGAAGGAAAAGCGGGCGAGGAAATAAATTGCTTTAAAGCAAAGACAAAACTAAGTAAAATACTGTGTCGCACGGCTTGTCCTTACAAGCAACATCAAGTGCCTATTGTCGCTAAAGCTAACTATAGGCTGTGGTATTGCCCTAATGAGCTCGAGGTCGGGGATTCCATCCTGGCCGTGGCGGCCGCATTTTGATGGAGGCGAAATGCAAAAGAACGCTCGGGCACTTAGATTTACGTGCAGATGAGAAAGCCCCAGGGGGTAAAAATGAACCTGGAATCACCCACTACGGAATGCCTCAATGATAGAGTGGTTTTGGCACCTCAAAACAAAACATAACTATTTAAACATTTTTCCAACTAAGTTGGATACTGTAGGTCCTATACCTAATTCATGAAATGAACGTCAAGCTTTGGTCTTTTTGTTATCATTGCTTCAAGAGGCTTGCGTATAGTTGTGAAGCTCTAAAAATGTTCATCTATCACCTTTTCTAAATATACAAGGTTGTACTTCATAGCAATTCTTAGCACATTGTGATGTACGTTGTAGTGCCTCAGATCTTTGCTCGGTCACCTGCAGGTTATGCTGGAAGAGAAGCAAACGACAGAAGAAGGTCAGGACATTGCCAAGGGGCTTTGTAAGGAACTGGGCATAGACACCAGTTGCCTCATCTCTGGCTCGTACATCGACATGCTGCCTCAACAGACCCTCTGGGAATAAAATTTACCTTGCACTCAGCCACTCCCCTTTGTATAAGCTTACAACTTTTCTGGTTTAACGGCGCCAAATCATAAGCGCGTAAATATGGAATAGCGCTTTGTAGTGAAATGTCTGTACACTTTGATGTCCAGCCCGTCCAAGCGTGGCAGGGCAATAGCGTGAGCGCAGCTAGACATCTGTGCGCTTGTGCATAGCCGGCACATTAAGTAAGAATAATCCTCGCGGACAGAATCTCAGACCGAAACGGAACACCAGGATAAACTTCAATGATCAGCTTCAGTAAAGCTCGTGACAGGGGCTAGTTGACGTGATTCATGGCTGAGTGCGCTTCCAAGTTTCCCTGCGCACTGTGTGACATGCATGCATGAGTCGCGCTTCCGTGACGCGAAAGTCATCACGTGCTCGAAGGACAAAACAGTAAGGGAAATTAATGATGTATTTCAAAGTGAATGTCAGTGGTGGATGTGTGAGCATGCCTTAGATTGCTCTATGAAAAAAAGTTGAGAAATGCCAATCCACAGAAAAAAAACCCTGAAAGATGCATGTGACTTGAGCGTGTTGATGTTACTTGAACTGTGTCGATCTACTGTTTACTTATTTTGGACCTCGTTCCTGTTCCAGTTCGCGCATCACCTTGTCTGTCTTCTTGTGTCTTCCTTTAGCAGTCTTTCGTCAAAACTTGGCAACGCACTGAGCCATGAAGATCAGCTTAAACACAGCGAACTGCACACATGACGGGACAAGTGAAAGATCAGGACAGATGCACTGTCCTGCATTGAGTTTTTATGTACTCACTTTACTAGAAGGAACACCACTGATGCGATTAGCTTTCTCGGGATACTTCACGCACTTTACAGTGTCTGTATATCTATCTATACAGCGGAACCACGATTTGGAAATTTCTATTTCACAAAGAAATTCAAGTACCCCAAATGTTGATCGTGAGCGCGTAAATATGGCTATTTGTTTTTGAAGCCTTTAGTGGCCTCGTTTACTGGGATGTAGGCGCCTCTATTGCCTCAAATTTCGAGGAAGTCGTTCTCTGAACGCAGAAGGCAATAAGAATTCACGTGCATGCTGAATCACTGCGAATGGTTCGGCTTGTAACGTAATATTTTTGTTGTGCTACAAAGTTATTCGAAGCCCTAAAAACGAAGATTACGCATATCCGCGTACACTACCCATTCGTTCCCATGCTGGCTAAACCACTATGCTGACAACTCCTGTAGACACTAGCGCCGCAGTTCGCTGTCGTTATTATTGTAGGGAACTGTGCTGTCCTGTCCACTTGTTGCGTAGTCTTCTCAGTCGGCCATGTCGAGCTTCAGGCTCAATCGGCAAGGCAGCGCCGTTGGCATGCGGCCACAGAGTAACCCACTCCTGTCTGTATTGCAGGCCCTACCGTTGTACAGTGTCAGTACACGGGATGGAACAGCTGTTGAGGATCATTGGTCCAACCTGACCACTGCAAGCATCGTTTGAGGCCTTTCGGCTTAGAACCCAATTGAGTAATCCCACGAACATTAAAGTTGCGGCTTATTTTCGAGTTCCATCATGGTATCGCCGGCAGCCATATCGTCAACGACAGTGAATGCTTTGCGCCACGCCTCCTGCTTTGACTCCATCATTGGACAAGGGATCAGGGTTAGCATGCGGCCACAGAGTAACACGCTCCTGTTTGTACTGAAGTTCCTTTAATTCGTTGTGCAGAGGCTGTTCAGGGGATGGAATGGCTTTTGAGCATTATTGGTCCAACCTGCAGACCACTGCAAGCATCGTTTGAGGCTTTTCTACTCATGACTAATTGCGGAATCCGAGGAACATTAATGCTGCGACTTATTTTCGAGTTTAATAGCGGTGTCGCTGGCAGCCATATCGTCAAGGACAGTGAATTATTTGTACCACGCGTCCGGCTTTCACTGCGTTATTGGACAAGGCCACAGCGTTGGCATGCCGCCACAGAGCAACCCGCTCCAGTTTGTACTGCAGCTCCTTTCGTTGTACAGTGGCTGCGCACAGGATAGCGGCTATTGAGCATCATCGGTCCAAATTGACCCACGGAAGCATCGTTTGAGACTTTTCTGCTCAGAACCTAATTGCAAAATCCCAGGAACTTTAATTCTGCGGCTTACTTTCGAGTTTCATGGCGGTGTCGCCGGCAGCGATGTCGTCAACGACAGCGAATGCTTGGTGCCACGCCTCTAGCTTTCACTCCGTCACTGGACAAGGCAACAGCGTTGGCCTCCTTATGAAAATGGTTATGTCCTTTGTGTTTACTGTGTGTTTCCCTGAGTTCACATCAGGAAACGTCCTTTATGTTTCCTCCATGTTGAAATTTGGCTACTGCTTTTATGTTTCCTTCCTGTGTCCTGCCTTTATGCATCCTTTATTTGGCCCCAGTGATTAAATCCTGTATTTTATGTAGACATGCATACATGAGTTCCCTGTACCCGTTTTATATTTATGCACTTTTTCTGAGTTTTAAAGTTTTGCATTGGTTTTCATTGTAAGGTTACTGTTCTCTACATGATGCAGCATACGGATTGGAACATTGCTATGGCACAGAAATTCATGCCAATTTGTTCTAAAGTTACAAACTAATTGGCCTTCATAGAATACTTCAGTATAACACTTCAAGTACCATTTACGTTCCTCACTGCAGTGCTGCTGTTATAGTTATGTCTTTCTTACTAATATAAAATGCAATGTTTAGATGGAAAGTTCAGGTTGTACTAGTGCTTACACTTTTAAAAGAAAATTTTGACTACACATTATAAAGGTTTGTCTGAAATTACGAGTAGTTTATTGGACTATCTGCGTCTTACTTCAATTTACCAGCTCTGCTCACAGCAGACCTCTGGAATGCGTTGCTTGGATGAGAGCTCAGAGGGCAGCTGAAAAATAAATCTTATTTTAAAATAAAATATTTTTTTCACTTATTCAAAAATATTCATACAAGCAAGAACAGCTTGGCCTCTATGCACACAGCTAAAAAACTTGCAGCAGTCAGAAATAGCTCATAAAAACATCAGGGCAACACAGAAGCTTTTAAATAATTGTTTGAAACAGACTGCGCTGTTACCTGCCAGTCCACTCTGGTATGAAACTGCTCACAAATTATTTTAATCATTATTGCAGCAGCTGCTAAGTAGTACATAAAGGCAACTGGCCAATAAACCTTTGTGTGCTACTTCAAGTATCGAGGTTCCCAAAGTTGAGGCTCTCGCTATGCCATGAGCAAAATCTTGCTAATATTTACCGGGAAAGCGTGCTAATATCACAGGCCTCCCATCGCTCAACACTACTGTCCATGCCATAAGGTGCTGTGGTTAAATGTTAGTCGCGCACACATTCTAATGCTAAATTGAAAGGCGTTACAATATCCTGTGCATTTTTCACATTTTCACAATGTTTTTGTAGTTCTTACACATCTTCAATGTCAGTTGCAGGTTGCAGGTGCGCATTATGCTGAACCTTTAGCACAACAATTTACTGCTGTCAGCATGCCACAGAAGGTAGGAGGCAAACATGCTGTGTATGTGTACCTACAGCAAACTGAATGGTAGCAGCATCTGCTTCACAAGCACGAAAATGTGTTGTTCGCGTAGCGAGTTGTTTAGGCTTTATCAAAATTGGACACACAATCAATAAACTTCGTGTGTATACATTGTTGCAATCATATGCTTTCTAAACAGAAAAATGACGAGTAAACTGGTGTTTAATCTAAGACGAATTGCATTATACTTCATCACGTGCTCGTCATAGAGCAAAATGTGGGAGACTATCGACGTTTCTATTAAGCAATCACCTTCCATCAATGCTGCATGCTTTAAAAGTTTTCAGTTGCGTTGATATCCTGCAACTGCACGCTGCTTTAGATTCACATGACACATCGACAGGCATTACACAGGTAACTTGCGGAAATGCATATCCACGGAAAAATTTAGTGCCGGAAAACTACCGGGGAAACTAACTTTCAGCGTTTACGTAAATATTTGTCCATTAAAGTACAACAATCAGCGGTGGTAGCACATTACTGCAGAAAGCAAGTAAGCGGTAAGAAATAATACATTTCACGGAAACTCCCATCGTGAAACGGTTTGCTAAACGTGAACAGCAACAAGGGCAACATACGCTCCGAAAGTGTTCTGTTGTCGTTGCACAAAGCTTACTACATGAACCATAAGGTGCGAGAATGCGCGCAAACGTCAGACCTGCTTATCTTCAAGATGTGGTCAGCAAACGCTTCTTTGTCTCGCAGGCACCATGCGATGACGCTCTTTCCGGCGCGTACACTGTCGAATTGCCGACGAACACCAGCGCACGAAAGCACAACTTTCAACTAGTTCCTCCACGTACCATAATTCGAAGCCACAGTACAAGGTATTTCACAAGCGAATGCGGACAGACGAGAACAAAGGCAGCTCGGAAGGGCTCTGTGGTACACGTAAGACACTTGCATATCACAGGAAACACAAGGCTAACTAATAGCGTTACACGAATCCAGAGGTTTCCTGGTGGTTAATGCACACGGTACGGATCACAGTTTGTTTAGACACTTCCAAAATATGATACAATTACCGTGTAACTGTAACGACCACTCGCACCGCTCACACCAACACAACGTGCCCAGCTCAATATATCATCCAGTAATGTTACCGGACATAAACGGATGGATGAATGGATGGATGGATGGATGGATGGATGTTATGAGCGTCCCCTTAGGAACGGGGCGGGGGGTTGCGCCACCAAGCTCTTGCTATTATACTGCCTATTGTCCTACCTAGGTTAAACAATAAAAAAGACACTATGAACTACCACGCCCAAATTTTCTGATTCCCTATTGCAAACGTCACACTGCATGCTGCAGCGCCGCACTGCGGTTAACAAGTGAATTCAGCCTCCGAGATATACATTTGCTTCTAGGGCGTGCAGTTTGCAAAAGCACGGCCTTCGAGATTTAATTTTGTTACTCAGGGAAAGTCGTAGCTGGAAGGAAGCCTGGCATTTAAACACAACATATTGAGTTTAAATTGTCTTGGTGCGCTGCCTTGTTTTTATAAGCATATACAGAGATTTTAGACGAACTATGCGCAAACTTTTGCCGGCGGACACCAGCCAATCAGCGCGCAGCATGTGCAGCTCCGTCTGCTTGGGATGGCGGACGGTGTGGGGGCAGGCGCGATAGCTGCGTGACCCGCCGATCAGAAATTCGGAATTATTACACACATTACACACTTCTTATGGCGCCCAGTGGCGTGTTTTTGAGAATGTGAGGCCTTATCTTGAATAGGTGGAACTATATTTACTCGTAGCGTAAGGAATAAAGACGACAAAACGTGGCGATGGCTGGCTTGCAGCGGCAGTGGAACTTCGGCCAAAGTGAAACAGGCGAACTGCTTGCATGCTCGCGTAATCAAACAAATCCGTTCGTACTCTGCACACAACTTTCATACTCAGCCAACGCACAATTATAAATAATTCAGTTGTACGCCCAAGCAAGCATTTACGGGATCCGCGCTGCCCTACTTCTACCCCTGCTGATATTAACACAAAAATGACTCGTGTACTTGTGGTCAGCGCGAAAGTGACACGGACAAAAGGAAGAAACACAACAACACGGCGCTGTTCCTTCGGTGTGTTTGTTCCTTGTTTCCGCGTTGCTTTTGCGCTGTTGCTAAAAGTACGATGAACCATAACCAACTCGCCCACTTTGCTATCTCGCTACAGCAGTCACACGCAGTTTTGAAAAGAAAGGCACTTTTAACATCGACCGCTGGTTCTGCATTGGCTAGTGAGCGAACTTTTGTTTATAATTTGCGTGAGCAGTAGAGAAAAGAGATCATGACAAGGCCGAGGGCTGAAAAAAAATAGCATAGAAATAGCAACATATTAAGAAGTGCTTCGAAGGCCACGGTTTTGAGGTAGAGCACTGGCAGTGTCTCCTAATGTTCAAATTTTTTTTCAGTTTATTCTATCAGAAACGTTACAGATATTCAATTTCACTACATTCTTTCGAACTAGGCTTTCTGAAAGGTAGCGGCAGCTCCATTTCAGCTTTGGAGGGGGCAGCGCTTGCATTTCCCGCTGACGGTTGCAAAGAAATCTTCCTAGCTTAATATAGAGACAATCGTAACGTACGTATTAGATATTTACATGTAATGAGGCGATCATGAAACCAATATAACACCGCGAACAGCTACTTAAATGGTAGGTTGTATATTCATATACGCTCACAACAAAGCGGCGGATTGGCCCCGGAGGCATCCGCCTCTTTTTCGGTTCATGCAGCCCAAGCCATCGAACACTGCCCGTCGCTCGTGCCACCGCGTCTCCAGCCGCCGCGCAATTGTTATTTGTCGTGAGAAATAATTCGCTGCATGAGGAATTGATGTACGTATGTACTGTTGATGGCGCGTGGTGATCAATGCGGCCAAGATAGATAGGGAGGTGGAGGCAGGTGCCCCGCCCCCCATTTTTTCTTTACTTTGATACGCCAGTAGTTAATACATCTTTCAGGTAGATTATCTATCGGTAGCATGTGTTAAAAGATAATCACTGTGCGCACTCTATGTTACATGGATGTACACTCGAGGGAGTACACAGCCAGGTAACATAGAGTGCACACACAGGTGACATCCTGCTGGTAACACAGGTAACATAGTGCTCATAACGGAGCATCTGAAAGACGCCTGCTATGAGAACCGCCTTAAACATTCAATCAACTATATTTGATAGCCTAGCTGGCACACAACTTTCATGAAACTCTTGCATATTCGGTTAAATACTTCAGATTTTTGCATCTGACTTGCTACTGGAGAATAGCAGGTCGAAAAAGTATGAACTACTTTATTTATTAAGAGAATGCATGGCATAAAGCACTATACACCATCCTATTTCATGGCATGCTCAATTTTCCGCACAATATAGCCACAATTAGTGCCGGTCGGCATGTCTCTAGCGTGAGGGGGGCAAACAATGCATCTTCCTTGAATCTGCCAGTGACTAACACAGAGTACAGATAGATCTAACTCTATTATTTGTCAAAGATGCTAGTACTGCGCACATTTCGTTACCGACATGTGCACTTGAGTGCACACCTAGGTAACGTCCCGCCGTAAACACAAAGGGCACATCCTACAAGAATTATAATAAGGGTTGTTTTCTTGGAGCAAATGAAAGGATAAGTCAAGATTTAGTACTTACAATGACTCTGCTTAGTGTATCAATGGCTGTCACACAGTACAGATACATCTGCCTGTGTTATATGTGCAGACAGTTCTTATGCGCACTCTATGTCACCTACATGTGCACTCAAGTGCACGCTCAGGTAACACATAGTGCACATTCAGTTAACATCCTGTCGTAAATATAACGGACACATCCTAGAGGCATAATAAAGGTCACTTCCTCGAGGTACACGTTAGGATAAGTAAACACGTGGTACACACAAAGTTGGCGTCCTGGAGTTCACACAAAGTACAAGGAATCATAAACGTCACATAGGGCACAAGAAGGAAACATAAAGGAAACATAAAGGCAATGGCCATTTTCATAGGGGATAGTAGGGGGTTGCAGAGCGGCACCATTAAATCCTCCGAACCCTTACCCCACTAACGAGCTTTGGGAGAGAGCCTTGGCCAGCTCCGACCTCGAGGATCAGCAACGGCTGATTGCGAGGGCCCAGGACGCGGCCCGAGCTCAAGGCATTCTGGAATGAGGACGCCTCTTCAAAGCTGCATTTACCTAATAAAAATGTTTATTCTCTCTCTCTCTCGGGCCATATGCCATTGTCTAGTGTGTATACAGCGCCCATCCGTGCTGCCTTTGTTCTTGCCTGTCCGTGTTCTCTTATGTAAAATGTGGTACTGTGGCTTCAAATCATGCTGCGTGGAAGAAATTGTAGAAAGTTGTGCGTTCGTGTGCTGGAGTTCATCGGCGATCCGACAGTGTTTGCGCCGCGAGGAGCGTTGGTGCCGCGGTGCCAGCGAGACGAAGGAGCACTTGATGTTCTTCACGTCTTGAAAGGTAAGCATGTCCCACGCTTTCGCGCATTCTTGTAGCTTGTAGTTCATCTGATAAGTTTCGCGCAACGAGAAGAGCGCGCAACGAGAACAGTGAGAAAATTTAGCATACAGTTTCACGAGAGTTTATGTGTAATGTAGTTCTTCTTACCGCTTACTTGCTTTCTGCAGTGAAATAGGTGTTCCCACTGCTGATTGTTGGGATTGAATGGGCAAACATTTATGTAAACGCTGAAAGTTAATGTTGGTTGGATATTTTCCCGGCAAGAAATTCTTCCGTATATATGCATTTCCGCAGATTACCTGGATGTGTGGTGGGCAGCGCGAGTGAGCACGCGACTACTGTGTTTCACAGTTGAGTGGACATTCGCTTGTATGAAGGTTATTTTTATAGATAGAGTTTAATTCGAAGTGCATCTTCGCGTGAACCTGTCCGCATTGTTTGTGTTCTTGCATGCACTGGCCTAGTTGTATTCCATGTTGCACGGCAATATGGAATACGCCTATATTACAACAGCCAAGTTTCTTTCTTATTCGATACATATAAGTTAGGCGTTTGCTTTTATTATTATTTGCATCTGCAGAACATGATGTGAGCTCTTGCGATCGTAGATTACGACAGTGGGTTGCAGCAGTGCTTAATAAGGTGTGCCATTTTGCAGCGATGCTTTCCACTCAATGTTTGCCACTCTTACACCCACCGTTCGAATGTGCGGCTGTTACAGTTAAGGCGGGCGGAGTGTCAGTCAGACTACTGAGGAAAAGGAATGGAAGTTTTGTGCCTGACTGAACGGACAGATAGCAACAGCACTGTCTGTTTTAAACAAGTTAGTGTAATGCTTCAGGGTTATCCTGATGCTTTGTTTTTGCACTACCTTTCGACTCTTGCACATTTCTTAGCTGTGTACATGCAATAAAGTGCTTGCGGTTTCAGAGAAACCTTTGCAAAGTAAATTTGTGACAGAAACATATCTAGAACAACAGCAACACTGCCGTGAGGAAGGTACTAGTGGTACTGCAAGAGTTATATTGTATTAAAATTATTATTAAAGAGCAGTCGTGCGTGGAGTTTTGTGTCCAACCAGTTCTAATCAGTATGCTGCCTATTTAGAGAACAGTTACCTTATAATAAAAACCAATGCAAGATTTAAAACTCACAAAATGTGCATAAGAATGTGTGCACGGGGAGCCCTTTATTTACGCATGTCTACGCAAGATACAGGGTTTTATCAATAGGGCCTCATAAAGGTGGCACATTTGAAGGAAATATGAAAGCGGTGGCCAACGTTCAACATCTAAGATGCATAAAGGACGGCGACATAAAGGATACATAAAGCACGGACACATGAAGGAAACGTAATAGCAGTGGCCAAATCTCAACATGTAGGATACATAAAGTACGGTAGCATAAAGGGTACACAAAGGACAGACAAATGCAGGAAACATAAAAGCAGTGGCTAAATTTGAACATGTAGGAAGCATAAAGGTTGTTTCCTCGCGTGACCGCCAGGAAACATACAGTAAACATAAAGGACATGCCCATTTCTATAAGGGCTGATCTTGTCCCACAACAATAACTGACATCTCCCTTGCTTGCTTTTCCTTTCTTGAAAACTCTGGACTCGCTACTTTCCTGTCGAGAAGGCTATGTTACGCTGATAAGGCGCATGCTGTTTGTGACCTGAAATTACCGGGCTCACTGCGTTAAAGAAAGGAAACGCAAGCAAGGCAGATGACTATTATTGTTGTGGTACAACATAGGCCCCCAAGGGTGCCCATTTTTTAACAATGTGAAGGCAGAAGGACCGAACATTAAAGGGGCCCTGAACCACTTTTTATCAAAACGGAGAAAGACATTGGAAGTGAAGATAGGCTATTTCAGAACCACTTTGCCGCAAAAAGTACTTCAATGCGTTTAGTAGAAGCGCAGTTATCGGCAATCAAACACGGCCTCAGGTGTGCTTCCCTTCGTCCTCCAACGCCTTGCACTGCGAAGGCTACGGCGGAGACAACGCAGTTCAAATTTCCGATTTGGTGCCTATGCCGCGCTAAACGTAAGCCAAACGCGGCTGTCCTCAGAGAGCCGCAGTGCGCTTAGCCACGGGACTCGTGGCGGCACCTCGCGGCGGCCTTGGTGTAGACGAGCGCAGCGATCAATAGCAGCTGCGTATTGGAGTGTGCTTTATGAGGAAATAGAGCACACAGAAAAGAGCTAGGAGCATGGTGTTTTATAAACGAGAGCGTTTGAGAAAAAGGTGGCTTCGCGCTCCGCTTGCGAGCACCACGGACCGCGTACGACAGCAGAACTTGGCTGAGAGGTTCACAACAGCGTACGCTACCCGAGGACTATGTAATTTCACCAAGCCTGAGGGGGGTTCAGGGCCCCTTTAAGCAAGTCGAAGTGTCCAGCGCACGAAACCGGCTGTTGAAAGATAACACTGTACGCGGTCCGGCTATATAGATGTAACATAGCATATTCAAGGGAGGCGCAGTGGTGGCCTTAGAAAAGAACACAGCCACCGACCGAGGCGCCCGTATGATTTGTCATAATAGAGAAATTCAGCAAGAGGGGACAATCGTTGAATACTGGCAGCAGGAAATACGTCATGCAAGTATTAGTGCCGCCCGTCAGCTGCCGCGAGCATCGAAAAATAAGAAAGTTAAATGAAGCTACCATACATTATTTTATTTTGCTTTATTCCTGTAAAACTAAAAAGTTTTCGATAAAAATTTACTTATAGTATGCGACTTATTTTTCTTGCGTTACCTAGGAACAAGTTAACGGCACGACAGAGGAGCCCAGCAGATCCATGCGTCACGCGCCAGACACGCAGCCGAAGCGAGCGAGGCAAGCTGCGCTTGTGAATTTCGCGTGTTCGGCGAGCCGTCTTTATTATTTTTTTGGAGGTAGCCTGCATAGTTGGGCTCCCGGCGTATTCTCGCGTTCCTTCTGCACTTATTCATAGCACCACTACACTACCGGACTACGGGAAGGTGAGAAATTCTGTTTGACAGCCAGCGACGCATTTCAAGCAATCAGCGCGGAACATAGACTTGTTAAGCAGTTAGCGAAAAACAGCTCAGCGGTTCTGGCGCAGTTAACTCGAGTTAATGACTCGTATTGGGAGATGCTTGCGACGCGTTCAATAGGTCCGGGATTATGCTAATCACGGCAGTTTTAGGGCGCGCTTGCCGCCCCTGGCGCTGGTAGGCAGTTACAGAAAAGCAGTTAGTTTCGTGTGCACAGAATCTTGCTGGGGCAAGTTCGTGACCATTTCTCCAACCCTCAACATGATTGCAAAATATTTACATTATTTTTGCGATAATTTTCAGCTACGATGGGCGCTTGGCGTTGTCGCAGTTTGCGAAAAGCAGTTCCGTCGTGCGGCGCAGGTAGTATCGCGTGTACTGAATCTCGATAGGGCAAGTTCATGACACTTTCTCCAACTCGCAACATGACTGTAATTAATTACTTTGATTTTTGGGAACATTACAGGTACGACGAGTGCTTGGCGTTTTGACGCAGTTAGCGAAAAGCAGTTCTGCCGTGTGGCGCAGTTAGTTTCGTGTGTACTGAATCTCCCTGGGGCGAGTTCGTGACGCTTTCTCTGACCCTAAATATGATTCTAATTAATTACGATTATTGCTGGGATATTTTTCAGCTACAATGGGCGCTTGGTGTTGTGACACAATTAGCGAAAAGCAGCTTGGCCGTGTGGCGAAGGCAGAATCGCGTGCACTGAATCTTAACGGGGCAAGTTAATGACGCTTTCTCCGACCCGCAACATTATTGCCATTAATTACTTAAATTTTTGGAAACATTACAAGTACGACGAGTGCTTGGCGTTGTGACGCAGTTACCGAAAAGCCGTTCGGCCTTGTGACGCAGTTAGTTTCGTGTGTACAGAACCTTACTGGGTTAAGTGCGTGACCATTTCTCTGACCCGCAGCAGGATTTCAAATTATTTACATTATTTTTGCGATAATTTTCAGCTACGATGGGTGCTCGGCGTGGTGACGCAGTTAGCGAAAAGCTGTTTGGCCAGGTGGCGCAAGCCAAGCTTCCCGCGGTGACGCGTGATGACGACAACAAAATGAAAATAAAATAATTAAAACCAATCCCTGCGCATTGAACTTTGCCACAATGCACGTCCCGCCGGCATTATCAGTGTTCTTGATAAAGCGTATCCGCTCGTCGCCTGGAAATGACTTGTCATCCTAAGAGCGTTTAGTCGCGACCAGCGATGATGGATTCTGGGCTTTTGATAAGGTTCTTTTTGTTTTTTTTTCTTTTTGATGCTATGGAGTAAACAAGCTTGGCTAACCGTCCACTCTTAACACGGTTGCACCCTTTGGGGTGTGTATTTGCCCACAACGATAATCGTCATCTGCCTTGCGGGCGTTTCCTTTCTTGAAAACTCGGCTCTGGCTACTTTCCTGTCGAGAATGCTGCGTCACATTGATAACGCGCATGCCGTTCGTGATTGGGAAGTACCGGGCTCGCAGCGTTAAAGAAAGGAAACGCGGGCAAGACAGATGACGATTATCATTGTGGGACAAGACACGCCCAAAGGGTGTAAATTTTTCTAACAGTGTCGGAAGCACCCCGTGGCAGCCTTTATTCAGTCGGCACACATATTTAACGTCCGAACATCGCACAGCGTCTACGAGAGACGCTGTCGTGGGCGGCTTTCGGTTTTGACCTATCGATTTCATTAAGGTGCCCCCAATTATTTCGCTAGCGACTTTGCTATCCGCACTCACGGGCTACTGCCACAGCTGCAAATGGAGATGTGCTTGACTATCAAGGCATATACATGGACATGTTGGTTGTGCACCTTGACGCAAAAGTCACGACACAAGAAGTGAGCAAGCTGTCTCAGTGTCATCGTCTGTAAGCATGCAATGGCCGAAGCTGCTAGCAATATTACGTCACATTTACTGGCCACCAAGCCAGGTACACCCTTGGGTATGACATATACAGTACTTGCAGTTAGTTTCCAAGGTAGTCTCGCATGGCGGTAATTCACGTGCGTGAAGGAAGACTGCTATTTGAAATTATTGTGCTGTAATATATGCGGGATTTCTATGCTCTCCATATTGTCTACCATGTTGCCCTTTCGCCTTTATAATATAGCCGCAATGTAGGCTAGCATTTATCGAACGCCATAAAGGCTACCGATATACTCAAGGACCTCGCGCACAGCTCCTGACAATTACTTGTATTCAAGAGTTGCGCGACTGCCAAGGACATCGATCCTTAACGAATGTTACATAACACATGGGATTTTACGTGCCAGAACTACAATCTCATTATGAGGCACGCCGTAGTGGGGAATTCGGGAATAATTTAGACCACTTGGGATTCTTTGACATGCCCCTAACCCTAAGTACACGGGTGTTTTCGCATTTCACACCCATCAAATACGGCTGCCGTGGCTGGGATTCGATCCCAAGACCTTGTGATTAGCAGCGGAACCCTATAAAAGCTAAACAACTACGGAGGGGAAGGAATGTTGGCAGTAGCAGGAAGGTGAAAGTCGGCACGTGAGACAATTTGTTCCCATCATCATTGCACGAGAATCGGTACCAGCCGTCGAAGAATGACACCGCGGAATGCACTGTATATAATGTGGAATCCGCGTCCAATATTTCAGACCCGAATCACCCTGTAACTGACGACCAGGCGTCTCGCTTATAAGTGCAGTCGCCTGGCAGTTGTCCGGCGCTGGTGTCGGCCACAGGACCTACTTGACCTCTTTTCAACACTTGCCGCCGTTCTCTCCTTATTTTGCACCATAGGGTTTCACCTGAACTGCTTCAACAGCCCATTTATTTTTGCCAAAATTTGGCCACACTGTCAACGTAATGGTTTCTTATTTTTAAATCATCTTCTATATTTAGGCTAATGCTGCCCTCAGATTTCCAGCGGTTTCACTTTTCCCAAAATGCCCGCTTTTTTGTCGGCCTCTGTTCATAGTTTGGGTATTTTTAATAGACGTTGAAACCATTGCATGGCCCCTTGACCACGCTGCTCAAAAAGTCATTTTATTTCACTGAGGTCTTGTGCAAGCTTCTGCCTTCTTGCCGTTCATCAACCTCCGGGTTTCGCTGTCACTTGTATCCCATTATGACGACTGCAATCCCACGGAAGTTGGCAACGATATAATGTCCATGGCATTAAAACCGTTTAAATCAATTCTACCGTGGAGACAACAGCCGTTCTTTCTCACTGTGAATGCAAATATTGCATTAATGAGCGCCATTCTCAAGCATATAAATTGATAGTGTAAAAAATTATGCGGATCTCACGTATATGCGAATTGATGTAAATGAATCTTTCTGTGTTCTTTGTTGTCATTGTCATACGTAATCTCCGCAGAGTAGTCAGGCACCCTCTAATGAAGTGCTGTCAATGTTTGCCTGATTACGCCCGCCATTGTGATGCAAATAAATGTAACTTCAACTCATTTTCTCAGAAATAAACGCGGAATGAAACGCTGACGTCATCTTGAACAAGATCATCAAGCGCCGTAGTGCTCGATCTTATGATGCCCCTGTTGGCAAGGTTATTTTCGTGTTTTTTTTTGGGGGGGGGGCGGCGATGTGCTCTTGTACCGTAGAAACGCCCCTCGGAGGTCTCTAATGTGCTTGTTTTTATTCTCAAGCACCCAATGAAAACAGCCATCGCTGCAACTCAAGATGTTCTGATGGCAGGCCACCATGGCGTGTCGCGCAAGTATGACTACGCTGATTCATTTGGGTTGGCATATACTACTTTATGCGTCATACTTCGCCACATTGATTTTTCAAACTATGCCAGAGCTCGAAAAGGCCGGCCAACTCACTAGGTCCCATTCCTCTACTTCCGCAAAGTGTGCATCTATCGCTGCGGTTACCAAATATGCCCAGCGGTATGATATTACTCAAGCCTTTCTGGCGACCTGAACAACTGAAGTCGCAGGCTTTCTTCAACCGGCGTCAACGTTCAAAATGGCTATCCTCAATTACTTTTCACGGAAGTCGCTCATCGCGTTCTCTGCAGTGTCATCTCTTACACTACTCGCTCCTGCTAGACACAACACAATTACGCAACGACCTTAATGAAGTATCAATTGCACGCTAGCTGACATGCTGTCGATGTACCTTTCTGCTGAGCGCCGGGATTGGAGCGTGGTCCTGTCTATGGTGACATTATCCGTCTACAGCCTCGCTCAACAACACCGCTTGTTACTCATCACGTTTTTCTTTTGTAGACAAGAGCATAGTGAATGCGCTTGTCTGAAGACAAGCGCCTCTGAATGTGCTTTCGGCTTTAGGTGTGACCTTGCACGCCCGCTTATTCTGTTGCGTTGACGGCAACCGTTGTCGTCAGGCTGCCGCCTCATTCTGAGCTTCGCAGTCACCAGAGAGCACAGAAAGCTGCCTTCATTAACAAACCACCGGGATTCGAGCCCATGTATTCGCAGCATCCTCCATTAGGGGGCTGGGTGCGCTAACCATTACGCGACTACCTCCCTCCACAATTTTCTGTTTATCTGCCTTCCCACTTCTCGTTTTCGTCACAGACGCAGGCAGAACGGAAGCAGAAATTAAAAAAAAGTGAAGATTGCTTGAGCGTCCAGCTGACACATGACTCAACTTTGGAGCGCATGGGCTTGCGGCTAAGTGCAGATCGTGGGTCGCCTTAGCTTTATTGTAAATTTGCTTTTACCGACTCTTTTCGGACAAAACTGAAACGCTGGACAAAAATGAGACCTACCCTTGTATCTTTTTCTTGTTTTCTAAGTTTAAACCGAAAACACTCATTAGCACAAACAGTGATATTTTAAAGAAATGGCATAAGGATGATGTATTTCGAGGCCATGTCGCTGCCAATACAGACCAGCACCACGTATCGACGAAAGGGCATCACACTGCCGATGCACGCGGCAGGTTACTGAATGATGAAAACAGGAAAGACTACTGCTTTTCAGTCCACGCAACTTATTAGACACAGAACACCAGGCGCCTACCACCATGCCATTTTTTTCACAACAGCGACACACAACGACGGACTGATATACTTCGTAAAGGGATTTAATTTTATTTTTCCTCTCAGAACCGCAAGCACAGGGAACGCCGCGCCGTATACCACGGCCATGTACTCTAGCCGCCCTCCTTTTCCTCTAACAATATAGCCGCCGGCGGCTTCACGCGCTGCTGTAGGCGGTGAATTGGACTGTCACTCCAGCGGTTTAAATATATAACCTCTTCGCAAAGAAACGACAGCATGATTGCTAATATATTATTGGCTTGGATATATTTGGCATGAGGCCCAATACGGCAGCCTGTCTTCTAACGCGTTCTTATGTTTGCGTTCACGTCTCTACAATGGTGCTTGTGTTGAGCGTATGTAAGGCGACAAACGGTGTTCTAAAATGTCTGTTCTCTAACTTGTGCTGCAAACCCATGTTTATACTATTCCCACAACAGCAAGAGTCCCGAGTATAGCAAGCGTAAGCGCAAGCGTCAGGTTATAGTCGTAACTTCAAGCGACAGTGTAGTTGTAATCAACAGACCCTGCCATGGCAGTAAGGAATGAGCGGTGAGGCATGGCTGATGAATAAGTAATTGCCAAGATTGGTTTTGGGTAAACGTTTGTTAACAAGAGTGGCGGGTGGTTATACTACCGCAAAGGACGGATGCTGGGCGGTGACTCCAATAATTTACTCGCCACATCACACATCTACACTGGAATTTAACTGGTGTCACCAACTCTCGCTTATATTCTCTCGACCCTAAATTGCGACTTCGCCTGCCACCCGGGCTCCAGCTTTTCCTCTCTTTGTGCCTCGCTTCTTTTCAAATGTGCCGAGACATGCTCTCACTGATGCTTGCTGCTCCTTTTTCTCAATAAATGAAGGCATTCATTCATTCTTAAGTTGCTGGAGAAAATAGCGTGTCTTCATCTCCATAACTACCCTGTCCTCGCACCTGGACTCTCCCATCGCAAAACAAAGTTGCTGTGTTGTAAATGGGTGGGCGTCACATATACAATTTTCTAGGAATGGCCAGTAGCACGGCGGGCAATTTTCAGTGGGTGACGAGACAGTATATAGAACACCTTCTCTGCCACCTCCACACTTGGCGCTCTGCTCCGTGACCTACTATTAGCCGCTAGCACGCAGTACGAAATGAAAGAAACCTATCAGGGCTGGTCGGGGGCAGCTCATTTCGGATTCGTCATGCATCGATTTAAAATATATATTTCTTATCTAAGCCTAAATGACAGCGATATAGGCGATGTGAGTTACGGTAGCTCTTGGTTTGGACTAACGACGCTCTTCGTGCAGCACTTTCGTCTTACGCCTCTTTTCGAACGGGAATGAAAGGCAAGAGGGTAATACGCCTTCCTGAAATGAAACATTCGGAATAACTCTTTGTTTGACGGTTGGACATATGTCAAGGGCCCCCGATATGAACCACATGCAACTCGGTATCAGCTTGCAAAGGGGAACTCAGATGAAACGTTGTCAAGCGGATAGGTTTTTAATTATCATAAACATATCTTTATTGAAATTCCTTAACATGAGGTGAAAGCCGACTAATTAGCATTTAAATTTTCTGTATTATGAAGACCTCATGGTAATATAAGGTCGCTGTCTTTTACAGCCTCCTAAATTAAAGAGTGAGTTATGAATAACAAATAGTTGCTGTAAATGTATAAACGCAGACGCCAAGAAGAGTCCTAGTCCGTTTCCCAGTATTCACTCAATGAAGATGGAGAACGTCTATACTCTCACCCGTTGTGGTGATGTGAAGAACAAAACACTTCCAAAAGAGTGAGTCTCGAATATAACACATTATAAAAGGTGAGCTTGCACTGGAAAACACTCAAGGTACAACGATGGCTGAGCGCATAGTAGTGCTTCCTGTGGATCTTATACATGGATCAAGACATCGGTTTATCAGATTGGAATGCCCGCACATTGCAGCGCAATCTCGGGTCCTCAAGTGTGATGGAGAATGTGCGCCTGTATTCGCTTCACGCGCGCAATCTGATAAGATAACGCTGTTTTGCTATTGAATCCGTGACAATATACTGGATATTAGAAACACATGCAGTTGCGTCTTGAGCTAACCTATACCTTGTAACAGTGATTAGACGCTAAAAAAAGCTCCCCCCCCCCAAAAAAAACAAAAGAGAATGCAGTTGCCTTTAATGTTAGCTGAAAAATAGTGCTCGAGGTAAAAAGGGCCCCCAAGAACTGCACAGCGGCGCCGACATGCAGAAAATTCAAGAGCTAAACACTTTCCAATTACTGGTATTTATCAAACCAGCATCTCGTGGTTCAATGCAGCCCTGCAGTCCAGGGCACAGTTCCACCACGGGTACTGTGTCGGAGCTCATATTTGATGTCAGCATTAATTGTCACAAAATCACGCCATTTTTCTTAGATCTTAACATTAGACAGCAAAAATACATGCATCGAAACCGTCATCTTAATACTTGAGTACTTTTCGTTCTAACGTACATGTCCGCACGAATCCATATGTTACAAATTACTGAAAATGTTTCCAATGCCTTACCCCAGGCAGCTGTTTTTAAACCTGATGATGGCACGAAACCGATCCTGATGCCACCAGAGCTCCGAAATCGAAACAGGAGCGCGGACAATGTTCTCTCACACCCTGTGTGATGTACCGTAGCGCTGAGAATAGTCCATTGTAAAGGCAGAAGTGCATCGTTGGGCGCATATGCTTAAAGGGACACTAAAGCGAAACAAGAAATCAGTTTAGACTAATAAAGCATTGTTTGAGAACCCTGCAGGCAGTCATTTCAAAATAATAGTTTGTTTATTAGCTGAGAAAATCAAGGTCGAAGTAAAAGTATTTGAATTTCGCGCCGAAACCCTGACGCCGGTACGTCAGAGTGACGTCAGGGTTTCCAAAGTATGTTTTCGTATTTGGACCGTGTTGACTGAGTAAAGGTTCCCGAAACTCCCTATGTTTACTGTTCGGTTCCTTTAGACGACAGTGTAGTCAATCTGTAGCGCTATATAATTAAGTAGGCCCTAGAATCATCATCCATCATCATCAGCCTGGTTATGCCCACTGCAGGGCAAAGGCCTCTCCCATACTTCTCCAACTACCCAGGTCATGTGCTAATTGTGGCCATGCTGTCCCTGCAAACTTCTTAATCTCATCCGCCCACCTAACTTCCTGCCGCCCTCTGCTGCGCTTCCCTTTCCTTGGAATCCATTCCGTAACTCTTAATGAACATCGGTTAGCTTCCCTCCTCATTACGTGTCCTGCCCATGCCCCCCCATTTCTTTTTCTTGATTTCAACTAAGATATCATTAACTCGCGTTTGTTCCCTCACCCAATCTGCTCTTTTCTTATCCCTTAACGTTACACCTATAATTCTTCTTTCCATAGCTCGTTGCGTCTTCCTCAATTTAAGTACAACCGTTTTCGTAAGCCTCCAGGTTTCTGCCACGTACGTGAGGACTGGTAAGAGACAGCTGTTATAATCTTTTCTCTTGAGGGATAATGGCAACCTGCTGTTCATGATCTCAGAATGACTGCCAAACGCACCCCAGCCCATTCTTATTCTTCTAATTATTTGAGTCTCATGATCCGGATCCGCAGTCACTACCTGTCCTAAGTAGATGTATTCCCTTACCACTTCCAGTGCCTCACTACCTATTGTAAACTGCTGTTCCCTTCCGAGACTGTTAAACATTACTTTAGTTTTCTGCAGAATAATTTTTAGACCCACCCTTCTGCTTCGCCTCTCCAGGTCAGTGAGCATGCATTGCAGTTGGTCCCCTGAGTTACTAAGCAAGGCAATCATCATCATCATCATCAGCCTGGTTACGCCCACTGCAGGGCAAAGGCCTCTCCCATACTTCTCCAACAACCCCGGTCATGTACTAATTGTGGCCATGCCGTCCCTGCAAACTTCTTAATCTCATCCGCCCATCTAACTTTCTGCCGCCCCCTGCTACGCTTCCCTTCCCTTGGGATCCAGTCCGTAACCCTTAATGACCATCGGTTATCTTCCCTCCTCATTACATGTCCTGCCCATGCCCATTTCTTTTTCTTGATTTCAACTAAGATGTCATTAACTCGCGTTTGTTCCCTCACCCAATCTGCTCTTTTCTTATCCCTTAACGTTACACCTATCATTCTTCTTTCCATAGCTCGTTGTGTCGTCCTCAATTTGAGTAGAACCCTTTTCGTAAGCCTCCAGGTTTCTGCCCCGTAGGTGAGTACTGGTAAGACACAGCTATTATATACTTTTCTCTTGAGGGATAACGGCAACCTGCTGTTCATGATTTGGGAATGCCTGCCAAACGCACTCCAGCCCATTCTTACTCTTCTGATTATTTCATTCTCATGATCCGGATCCGCCGTCACTACCTGCCCTAAGTAGATGTATTCCCTTACGACTTCCAGTGCCTCGCTGCCTATTGTAAATTGCTGTTCTCTCCCGAGACTGTTAAGCATTACTTTAGTTTTCTGCATATTAATTTTTAGACCGACTCTTCTGCTTTGCCTCTCCAGGTCAGTGAGCATGCATTGCAATTGGTCCCCTGAGTTACTAAGCAAGGCAATATCATCAGCGAATTGCAAGTTACTAAGGTATTCTCCATTAACTCTTATCCCAAATTCTTCCCAATCCAGGTCACTGAATACCTCCTGTAAACACGCTGTGAATAGCATCGGAGAGATCGTATCTCCCTGCCTGACGCCTTTCTTTATTGGGATTTTGTTGCTTTCTTTATGGAAAACTACGGTGGCTGTGGAGCCGCTATAGATGTCTTTCAGTATTTTTACATACGGCTCGTCTACACCCTGATTCCGCAGTGCCTCCATGACTATTGGGGTTTCTACTGAATCAAACGCTTTCTCGTTATGAATGAAAGCTATATATAAAGGTTGGTTATATTCCGCACATTTTTCTATCACCTGATTGATAGTGTGACTGTGGTCTATTGTTGAGTAACCTTTACGGAATCCTGCCTGGTCCTCTGGTTGACGGAAGTCTAAGGTGTTCCTGATTCTATTTGCAATTACCTTAGTAAATGCCTTGTAGGCAACGGACAGTAAACTGATCGGTCTATAATTTTTCAAGTCTTTGGCGTCCCCTTTCTTATGGATTAGGATTATGTTAGCGTTTTTCCAAGATTCCGGTATGCTCGAAGTCATGAGGCATTGCGTATACAGGGTGGCCAGTTTCTCTAGAACAATCTGCCCACCCTCCTTCAACAAATCTGCTGTTACCTGATCCTCCCCAGCTGCCTTCCCCCTTTGCATAGCTCCCAAGGCTTTCTTTACTTCTTCCGGTGTTACCTGTGGGATTTCGAATTCCTCTAGACTATTCTCTCTTCCATTATCGTCGTGGGTGCCACTGGTACTGTATAAATCTCTATAGAACTCCTCAGCCACTTGAACTATCTCATCCATATTGGTAATGATATTGCCTGCTTTGTCTCTTAACGCATACATCTGATTCTTGCCAATTCCTAGTTTCTTCTTCACTGCTTTTAGCCTTCCTCCGTTCCTGAGAGCATGTTCAATTCTATCTGTATTATGCTTCCTTATGTCAGCTGTCTTACGCTTGTTGATTAACTTCGAGAGTTCTGCCAGTTTTATTCTAGCTGTAGGGTTAGAGGCTTTCATACATTGGCGTTTCTTGATCAGATCTTTCGTGTCCTGCGATAGCTTACTGGTATCCTGTCTAACGGGGTTACCACCGACTTCTATTGCACACTCCTTAATGATGCCCACAAGATTGTCGTTCATTGCTTCAACACTAAGGTCCTTTTCCTGAGTCAAAGCCGAATACCTGTTCTGTAGCTTGATCTGGAATTCCTCTATTTTCCCTCTTACCGCTAACTCATTGATCGGCTTCTTATGTACCAGTTTCTTCCGTTCCCTCCTCAGGTCTAGGCTAATTCGAGTTGTTACCATCCTATGGTCACTGCAGCGCACCTTGCTGAGCACGTCCACATCTTGTATGATGCCAGGGTTAGCGCAGAGTATGAAGTCTATATTATTTCTAGTTTCGCCGTTCGGGCTCCTCCACGTCCATTTTCGGCTATCTCGATTGCGGAAGAAAGTATTCATTATCCGTATATTATTCTGTTCCGCAAACTCTACTAATAACTCTCCCCTGCTATTCCTAGTGCCTATGCCATATTCCCCCACTGCCTTGTCTCCAGCCTGCTTCTTGCCTACTTTGGCATTGAAGTCGCCCATCAGTATACTGTATTTTTTTTTACTTTACCCATCGCCGATTCCACGTCTTCATAGAAGCTTTCGACTTCCTGGTCATCATGACTGGATGTAGGGGCGTAGACCTGTACAACCTTCATTTTGTACCTCTTATTAGGGTCACAACAAGACCTGCCACCCTCTCGTTAATGCTATAGAATTTCTGTATGTTACCAGCTATGTTCTTATTAATCAGGAATCCGACTCCTAGTTCTCGTCTCTCCGCTAAGCCCCGGTAGCACAGGACGTGCCCACTTTTTAGCACTGTATATGCTTCTTTTGGCTTCCTAACTTTACTGAGCCCTATTATATCCAATTTACTGCCCTATAATTCCTCCAATAGCGCTGCTAGACTCGCCTCACTAGATAACGTTCTAGCGTTAAACGTTGCCAGGTTCATATTCCAATGGCGGCCTGTCCGGAGCCAGGGATTCTTAGCACCCTCTGCAGCGTCGCAGGTCTGACCGCCGCCGTGGTCAGTTGCTTCGCAGCTGCTGGAGACTGAGGGCCGGGGTTCGATTGATGTGTTCATATAGGCGGTTGTGGCCAAATACTGCACCAGGGTTGCCAATCCTGCTCTGGTGAGGGAGTGCGTTCCCGGTTCTGGTCACCGGGATCAGGCCACACTCCAGGCCTGTTTATGCAATTTTATCAACACGCGGATTTTTTTTATCCGGTGGAAAATTGCGCGGCACCGGGATTCAAACCACGGACCTCTTGCACGCGAGGCGGGTGTTCTACCTCTACGCCACCGCTGCACTACCAGATGCCATGAAGATGCCATGAAAATCCATGACGTCACAGCGGCGAGCTGCGGGAACTTCAAGGAGGCGTCACCTCCCGTCTTTTATTCTGGCGCTTTTTCTGGCTTACCAAGAGTCTTATCGTGGTAAGAGTGGTGTTTTTGGTGTTGTGGAAACGTAATTTAGTGATGCTGAAGAAATCTTTTTCTTTTTAGTGTCCCTTTAAGAGGAAGCTTTAGCTCGGATGCCCTATCTAAATACATGTAACAGCAGAATTCGTTTTTCTCGGCAACCACTGCGACAAATTGGACGAGGTTTGTTGCATTTAAAAGAAAGACCTAATATCTAGTAACTGGTGGTTTCAAATATTTGGTTGAGATCGAAAATTTTTTATTAGAAATTGGCAAAGATCGAGAATTTTCAGGAAACGACGCTATCCATTTACAACTCCGTAACTCAGCAATGAAACATGATATCACAATTCTGTGAATTGCATCTAATAGTAGATCTAAATGTGACAAAATTTATATGTTACACACGAATCTCAAAAAATTCAGCGACATGGAAATAACGATCTTGCAGAACCCTCATACGCAACGTATCAAATTCGCGTAACATTAATTCGGCCGTGTGGTGCACTTAGTTTCGCGTCTACTGGATCGCACAAGTTTGCGACGCTTTCTGTGACCCCGAGCATCGCTGTAGTTAATTTCGTTACGTTTTGAATACATTCGAGGCACGCTTGCCGTTTGATGCGTGTGACGTAGTTTGAGAAATATCATGAGAAGCCAACAAACACCGAGGACAACACAGGGGAAATTACTTGTGTTTGACAAATGAAATAAAGAAACGATAAATTAATGTAAATTGAAGTGGACGAAAAAACAATTTGTCGCTGGTGGGAACCGAACCCACAACCTACGCATTTCGCGTGCGATGCTCTACCAATTGAGCTACCGCAGAGACGTTTCCGCATCGACTTTCATGGGTATTTATGTGTTCTAGTAAAACCCTTGGAGTGTTAGCCAGCGCTACCACTCACAGACCTTGGCGGCGGACGTGGAACGTCCTTTTTGCCTCAGGCGTTACGAGAACACGATCTTTTTTGGGTGACGGCAACTGGTCAATAAACCCACATATGCTACCAGAAGGCATCAATTTTGCCGTATTCGAGACCTTCGTTATGTAACAAATTTTATGTGTCCTAGTATAACCCTGGGAGAACCCTGTGTCCTAGTAGAACCCTGGTTTCTTTTTCATTTATTAAGCACAAGTAATTTACCCTATGTTGACCTTGGTGTCAGTGTTTGTTGGCTTCTCATGATATGACTAATAAAAATCAAGCCCCTCGGTTAACCCCCTTTCTTGTCGTAGCTAGAGAAAAATCGTTCGGCCGTGGGGCGCAGTCAGTTTCGCGTCTACTGAATCTCACAAGTTTGTGACGCTTTCTGTGACCCAGAGCATTATTGTATTTAATTTCGTTACGTTCTGAATACATTTGAGACACGCTTGCCGCGCCGGGCGTGTGACGCAGTTAGAGAGGAGCAGCTCGGCCATGTGACGCCGCTAGTGTCGCGTGCGCAGAGTCCTAGCGGCACAAGTTTGTGACGGTTTTTATGTGCCTGCAACAACTTATACCTTTTTTTAGTGATCAAGCTTGTCAAAAGCCGACTGGCAGAACGCGCAAAAAATAACTCCTAGGATCTCAAACAGCAGGACATTGTAACTCCGAAATTTTGTGTCTGAACGACCAACAAGCTTTGCACCTCGCATTTGACTTTTGTGCGAGTAGAAGGAATTCTGCGAGTACCTATGCTCGTAGACAACTTTCTTTGGTTACGAAGGGGAGAGCTACGGAGTTAAGCCGCGCACAAGTTAGAACGCTTCTGAAAGGAATGCCGCGTATTGATCCACGTTAAGTTAGGCTGAGGAAGGAAAACATATTTCATAATTTCATAATTTATTTATCAGTAAATGTACACATAAATTCATGTGCGTAGTATACATAAGGAGGTCCCATAGTCAAAGACTGTATATACACATTATTAGCAACAGTTAATTAAGAGAGAGCATACCACTGAGTGTAGAAGTTAATGTTTTGCCGCTTTTGCCTTCCGTATCGGGGCAAACGCGAAACCGTCGCACGTCGAAGCTGCCTTGATTCAGCGTCTGTTCCGAAAAGCGCTGTCAGCACTACTTGGCGCGGCCACACAAGTGCAGCAGCGGCGAGCCCGTCGTAGCCTTGCCTTCATAGCCCCAGAAACATGTCTGCGAGTATTGCGTGGTCTGGTTGAGAGCCTGTGTTGTGACCACCTCTGTGTATGTAGCGTACCATCGCGTCGGCTGAGGCCAAGTTGTTTTGCAAACGGTCATTGTGTATGTGTGGAAATAACTCCCGGGAATGGGGGAATGCTTGGAAATTGGATGTTTTCATGATATTTATTTATTTAATTGTTTGGAATGAGTGGGATATTGTCTACACCATGTATGTAAAAACAAATTGCTTTTGTTTGTAATGCCGCCCATTCACCAATTAGCCACGTTTTGCCTCTACACACAGTGTTAACACCTGCTACACGCCGGTATTACCAAAATGACACATGCTTGTAATTTATTTTTTTCAGCTAATGCCGTCTGGTTGAGCTTCGTACAGTAACTATTGCTGCTTAGATGGGGCTACAGCGTTAGCTGAACGCACAGAAAGCCCAGGACGAGCATTTATATAGAGCAAAATAAATATTTCCTCATTTCGCAAGGCGTCTTGCATCTACTTTATCAAATTGCACGTGGCACAGATCCGATGGAGGCTTGCAAAGCTCGTTCACAATCATTTTTACTTAACAATTCTGAACCAAGACCGCGCGCGTTTGAGCAGTGGAAGCAAGAAAGCGTATGCTGCATGCCCCGATTAGTGCAGCCGGCGTAACGCGTTCCAGCTAGAGTTCAAAGCACGCGCGCCCAATTCCGAAACCGGAATATTTCCTGTCACGCCAACCATAGAGTTTCTCACTATAACACCTAGAGGGAAATCTGGCGCCACCGTCTAAAGGCCGCCCCACATTCAGCGTTTCTACCGGCGTTTTTTGGCGTTGCGTCTCCCGGCGCGGTCGCATGAACGGCGCCAGAGAGGGCGTCCAGCCACACGAGCGGCACGCGGACCAGCGCCAGCGCAGCGTCGCACAATGTGACCAGATTTATTTTACCAGATACCTCCTAAGCTAATTGTGTAATATCAATGAAAAGAGCTGTCATAAGTATTCTTCAATGCAATACTTATGCCTTTTGCATAGTTTTACGCTAAATAAAATATTCAGGGCTGTGTAGAAAAATTACACAAGGCTAAGCTTCAGAAAACTGGCAGCAATATCGGCGTGAACATCACGAGCGGTCGGCGCGTCGGCGTGCGAAGCTGAGCATCGAGGGTTCTTTATTCTATGATAGAGGGGGAAGTAGGTGCTTTTTATTGCTAGACGCCATACGCCACATCATGGAAAGAAGGCAGCAGCTTTTGCTGCTAAAAAAGAAGCTCCTGCTTCTCATTTGGTACACCCGGCAGGACGATGGTGGCGACTTCAATCCACAAAACGTTTTTTTTTAACACGATTCTTGTGTTCCTTGTGTTTGGTCTGCCCAAATATCGGCCTTGCTTCTACAATGGCTATAAGAAGCTCGTTATCGATGTTCGCCGGTAGCATTATTGAAGCAACCAAACAAACAGCAATGGCGGCGCGAACTGCGAATCTGCGGAAGTTTCTTGCAAGAGTTGCCAGCAGCGCGGCCACGCCCTGCCACGCGCTGATTGGTCGGCGCTGTCGAGCCGCTTCCGACGGCGGCGGTGAGATCTGGTGTCCCTTGAGCACGACGTTTTGGCTTGGCGCCAGCCTCAGCGTCGACGCCGAGCGACGCCGGGTGACAAAACGCCAGAAAACGCCGGGAAAACGCTGAATGTGGGGCGGCCTTAAGGGAGTTTCTTAAGGGGGCACCGTGCCGTCATGGGAATGACGGTATATGTGTCTGCAAGGCTCGTGTTGGCTGGTGTTGTACGAGGCTTCGTCTAAAACGTGGATATGGCTACACAAATAACGCGTTCTCAAAGTAAAATCTTCATGAAGTGTTTCCATTCACGCATATTACATCTTTACTCACCTACAATGCATGACCAAGCGAAGAAAAGCAAGAACAGACGACAAACTGTTTCAAAGCGAGCGAGAACCTTGTCGTCTGTCCTCCAACTTTAGCGGCCCGCTGATGCTTTTTACGTAACATAGAATCGTACTCGCAATAACAAGTGCTCATATTTAAACAAAACACGTTTTTGCGTACTAATAAAATCAAAACAGCTTTTCACGTGCTGTTTTAGTAGAAAGTGAATCATCGTGACAGACGGGACGGTGCTTGCCAAGCGTGTCTTCAAGGTGTCCTGTCTTTCCGAGAACGATGCCAATCCAAAGTCACAATATACCGGCATTCCCATGCATACCACAGCACAGCAGCGCCAGATTTCCCTCTAGGTCATGTAGTGAGAAACTCTATGACGGCAACCGCTTCGTGTTCTGCCCTGCCGAGGTGCCGGCACCACCGGTACTCACCCTCTCGGCCGCTGAAATTTGAGTGATACTCTGAGCCTAAGCAGAACACCTGCTGCCGTTATGAATGTGCGCAACCCGTTTTTAACAACCCAAACGTGCCGCCGATACGTGTCGCTCGCAGACTAAAGTCGACGCGTGCTGGCTCACCACGCTACGCGGCAACGCGCCGCAGTCGCCCACTGCCTGCACGACCCGAAGCGGCGTGGGTGCAAAGAAACAGACGCTATCACGGAGCGCAACGGTAAAGCTACATTCATTCATTCATTCACAAAACTTTATTAGTGTCCTGAAGCCCGGTATTTTCAGACCGAGGCGGGCCGCGTCCACGTCGGCACCACCAGGCCGAGCCTTATGGCGTCATCATGGACCCTCTGGACAGCCCGTAGCTGATCTTGATATGAAGAGCTTGTTATCAACTTGTGCCAGTAAAGCCATTTTTCTTCCGGGTCGGCGAGAGTCGCGGGACAGCCCGCCAGCATGTGTCACAGTATGTGCTTAGTTAGGAACCTACTGCGCACAATCGGACGAAGGGATTGGCGCCACGTACACGGTAGCTAGCAGGTATCCTGTACAAAGAAGCTTCGCCGGTTCTCACTCTACTGATCCTTGTACAAACACATACACCCACACGTAGCACTAAACGCTAACCAGTCGACACATATGAAGGCCGCGGTCATGCAGCGAATGTTGGCTCACCCTGCCCTGTAACTTTTCTGGTCGTGGCTTGCGCATCGGAAAACATGTAGGAAAACATCGGAGAACAGCCATCACATTCACAGACCTCAAAACATGGCAGATTTCCTCAACAGCAAGAATCATGATTTCGCTCTCACTCAGCACTCAACTCTCCTCGAATACGAGAAAGGTAGCACGAACATGGTGATCGTGTAAAATGGTTCTGGACGACCAAGTATAACACTGAGACTTTGAATAACACATATCAGCGCCTCTATTCGCGTAGAATACATATACATACATAGAACGTGCAGGGGTCGTTAAGAATCACTTATCATGGAGCCTTGGAGGTTAAAATTTGCAAGAGAAATCAACAACACTAAAAGAGTGCACCATTGCTGGTAATGGCTGATGCTTTGTCCCTTCAAGCGCACGCGCGTGTCCAAGACCAGTGCTCCTCCACGCAATGTTTCGGCATCTTTTGCAAGGTCCATCTAAATATGTCGCGAAACTTGGTAATGAAAAGCATGCGAAAACCTATTGCCAGATATAGTGGTGCACGATTGAAGCGCGACTAGATGATGGAGGGGGGGAGGGGGGAACACAGACTGAAACTAGAAAACCTATGTGAAAAAGTATGTTCGAAAATTTTTAAGCAGTATGCTCTCATAGAATTAAATATTGCGTTTCAAATATTTCTGCTGTACGAAAATAAGAAATGCACATTTTTTCTATTTCACAATTTATTAGTTCGTTATTGATGACGCCTACCAACCAGTTATTCTGGTGCAAGACATAGCAAGACTGTGCAAGCCAGCTAATATGTCGTGCACAATGGCGTCGTTCACTTGAACGTGGCGGTTTCGTCCGAGTTTTTCAAGCGAAGCTGGTATTGGCTCACAAGTTTCGGGGCGATGCAGTCACGAAAAACAACCCAGTTGCTACCAGAGCAGAGCAGCGGCGCGAAAGGGTGGTTGGATGAGCTGACAGCTACGCCGGCGCCGGAGCGTGAGTCATTAACGAGGATTCCAGCTGCACAGGCGCGAGCTCACGCCACGCACCCAACAAATTAGAGCCGTTTCGCTTTCGCTGGGCAGGGACAGGGCAGGAAAGGGTCACTTTCAGCAGATCACTTTCATGACAAGGCCCGCGCTATACGCAGTAAACTGTCGGAGTTCTGCAATTTTTTTAACAGGACGTGCGGTTACTATCAACTGTATCTTATTTCAGAAAAGCATGATACTGTCACGTGGTAGTGACGGTGAAGAAAGCAGCAATACGGTGGAATAAAAAACTAGCTTTTATTGCGCGAACCTGTGCCCACAAAAACAGGCTACACTTATAGCACAACGATAGCGGCGAACACGGTCGGCGATCGTCGGAAATCTGAACAGCGGGTCAAGCGCGTCGGCTTTTATAGAGCAGTCGTCGAATGTTCCAGATTAATCGTTCGGACCCGCGCGCCTTCCACAAAGTTCTACACCATTCGCGTCAGGTGATGAAATCAGATAACATAAGGTTCGGCGACAACAGACAGCGGATAGAAGCATCGATAACTTTCCAGAAACTTCGGATACATGCAGGCGCGTCCCACGCTGTGCGATTACATTTGTTAGGCGGCGAAACGTGGTTGCCCGTTACAGATAAGTACACGTGTCAATACCCCCCTTTTAAAAAGCATCGTCCCGATGCTACAAATATAAGAGAGCGAAACACAAAAGGACACTTATTAAACATAATTAACAAGACAACGAAAAGAAACAAAGTCCGAAGGTCAGTTACGCGAAGCCCCAACGTTCATTAACACTGGTAGTACGGCTTGAGTCGCACAACGTGGACTATTTCAGGTCGTGAGCACCGCCGCTGTGATAGCGAAATACCGTCTGGCACGACCTCATAGTCCAGTGCGCCAATACGTCGGATGATCTTGTAAGGTCCGAAATAGCGACGCAAAAGCTTCTCGCTCAGTCCTCGTCGGCGTATAGGGGTCCAAACCCAAACACGGTCACCGGGTTGGTACTCGACGAAGCATCGTCGGAGGTTGTAGTGTCGGCTGCCGGTCCTCTGCTGGTTCTTTATTCGCAGGCGGGCGAGCTGTCGGGCTTCTTCGGCGCGCTGGAGGCAGGTAGCGACGTCAAGGTTCTCCTCGTCAGTGACGTGCGGCAGCATGGCGTCGAGCGTTGTCGTCGGGTTCCTGCCGTAGACCAGCTTGAACGGCGTGATCTGTGTTGTTTCTTGCACCGCCGTGTTGTAAGCGAATTTTACGTACGGCAGGACGGCATCCCAGGTCTTGTGTTCGACGTCGACGTACATCGCTAGCATGTCGGCTTTCAGCCGCTCCGTAAGACCATTCGTCTGCGGATGGTAGGCCGTTGTCCTCCTGTGCCTTGTCTGACTGTATTTCAGAATGGCTTGGGTGAGCTCCGCTGTAAAGGCGGTTCCTCTGTCAGTGATGAGGACTTCTGGGGCGCCATGTCGCAGCAGGATGTTTTCGACAAAGAATTTCGCCACTTCGGCTGCGCTACCTTTCGGCAGTGCTTTAGTTTCAGCGAAGCGGGTGAGGTAGTCCGTCGCCACGGCGATCCACTTATTTCCGGTTGTTGACGTCGGAAAGGGTCCCAGCAAGTCCATCGCGATCTGCTGGAATGGTAGGCAAGGAGGCTCGATTGGCTGTAGTAATCCGGCTGGCCTTGTCGGCGGTGTCTTACGTCGCTGACAGTCTCGGCATGTTCTGACATAACGGGCGACGTCGGCGGTCAGGCGCGGCAAATAATACTTTTCTTGTATCCTCGATAGTGTCCGGGAAAATCCGAGGTGTCCAGCGGTCGGATCATCATGTAGGGCGTGCAATACTTCTGGACGAAGTCCAGACGAGACAACAAGAACGTAGTTGGCGCGGACTGGTGAGAAATTCTTCTTCACGTGTAGATTGTTTTGAAGCGTGAAGGAAGATAATCCGCGCTTAAATGCCCTCGGGACAAGGTCGGTGTGCCCTTACAAATATTCGACGAGGCCTTTTAGCTCCGGGTCTGCCCGTTGCTGTTCAGTGAAGCCTTCCGCACTTATCATTCCAAGGAAGGCGTCGTCATTCTCGTCGTCTTGCGGCGCCGGGTCAATGGGGGCGCGTGATAGGCAATCGGCATCGGAGTGTTTTCGTCCGGGCTTGTAGGTTACAGTGATGTCGTATTCTTGTAGTCTGACGCTCCACCGCGCCAGTCGTCCTGAACGATCCTTTATATTTGCTAGCCAACACAACGCGTGATGGTCACTGATGAATTTGAATGGCCTGCCATAAAGAGAAGGGCGAAATTTAGCTGTAGCCCAAACGATGGCGAGGCATTCCTTTGCGGTCGTAGAATAGTCGCCTTCCGCTTTTGACAGCGACCGGCTAGCGTAAGCTATCACTTGTTCGACTCCGTTTCTCCTCTGGGTTAGAACGGCACCGAGGCCTAAGCTACTGGCGTCAGTATGGATTTCTGTATCGGCGTACTCGACGAAGTGCGCAAGTACCGCTGGCGACTGCATGCGTCGTTTGAGTTCTTCAAATGCGTCGGCCTGCGGCGTTTCCCACTTGAACTCAACATCACATTTAGTTAGACGTGTCAACGGCTCGATGATGCGTGAAAAGTCCTTGACAAAGCGCCTGTAGTAGGCACAAATGCAGAGGAATCTACGCACTGCCTTCTTGTTGATGGGTAGCGGGAACTGTGCGATGGCAGCTGTCTTGTGAGGGTCTGGACGGACACCAGATTCGCTGATTACGTGGCCTAGGAACAGAAGCTCATCGTAAGCGAAGCGGCATTTTTCCGGCTTCAGAGTAAGCCCTGACGACTTGATGACCTCTAGTACTGTCGCAAGCCGCTTGAGGTGATCGTAGAAATTTTCGGCGAAGGCGACGACGTCATCCAAGTAAACGAGACAGGTCTGCCACTTCAATCCTGCTAACACCGTGTCCATGACGCGCTGGAACGTTGCAGGCGCCGAGCACAGTCCGAATGGCGTAACCTTGAACTCGTAGAGGCCGTCTGGGGTGATGAAGGCCGTCTTTTCGCGATCTCTTTCGTCGACTTCTATTTGCCAATAGCCAGACTTGAGGTCCATCGACGAGAAGCATTTAGCGTTGCAGAGCCGATCCAATGCGTCGTCTATTCGTGGGAGGGGGTATACGTCCTTCTTCGTGATCTTGTTCAGGCGACGATACTCGACGCAGAAACGTAGGGTTCCGTCCTTTTTCTTTACCAGGAAAACAGGGGATGCCCACGGGCTTTTCGACGGCTGGATGATGTCGTTGCGCAGCATTTCGTCGACTTGTGCTCTTATAGCTGTACGTTCTCGCGGCGAAACTCGGTAAGGGCTCTGGCGGATTGGTCGAGCGCACTCCTCGGTTATTATGCGATGCTTGGCGACTGGTGTTTGTCGAATCCTCGATGACGTCGAAAAGCAGCCGTTGTATCGTCGGAGCAGACTTCTGAGCTGCTGCTGCTTAATCACGGGGAGACTTGGATTAATGTCGTAGTCTGGTTCGGGAACCATCGTCGTCGGGGTAGATGCGGCGGAATCCGAGAGGACAAACGCATTACTGGTTTCCAGAATTTCCTCGATGTACGCGATCGTCGTGCCCTTGTTGATGTGCTTGAACTCTTGGCTGAAATTTGTCAGCAACACTTCAGTTTTCCCTCCATGCAGTCTAGCGATCCCTCTTGCGACGCAAATTTCACGGTCTAGCAGTAGACCTTGGTCGCCTTCGATGACGCCTTCTACGCCAGCGGGTGTTTCGGTGCTGACCGAAATAACAATGCTCGAGCGAGGCGGGATGCTCACTTGATCTTCGAGAACACTCAAGGCGTGGTGACTGCGAAAGCTCTCCGGCGGTATCGCTTGATCTTCCGACAGCGTTATTGATTTTGACTTCAGGTCTATGAGTGCGCCGTGATGGTTCAGGAAGTCCATGCCGAGAATGATGTCTCGTGAACACTGTTGGAGGATAACGAAGGTGGCAGGGTAAGTCCTGTCATGAATGGTTATTCTTGCCGTGCAGATTCCAGTCGGCGTGATGAGGTGTCCTCCAGCGGTTCGAATTTCAGGGCCTTCCCATGCAGTTTTAACTTGCTTCAACTGCGCGGCGATGGGTCCACTCATGACGGAGTAATCGGCTCCTGTGTCCACTAAAGCGGTGACTGCGTGGCCGTCGAGAAGCACGTCCAGGTCAGTGGTTCTTTGTCTGGCGTTGCAGTTAGGTCTCGGCGTCGGATCACGGCTGCGTCGTGTTGAACTGAAGCTGGAACGTCGCGTCGTCAGGTCGTCTTTCGTCGTCGTATTCTTTGCTTCCAGACTTCGTCGAGACGGCGGCGTGTCGTTATGTCGTCGAGGTAGTTTGTTCGGTGTCTTCGTCGGCGGCGGAGGATCTTCGTCAGTGCGACGAACAGCAACCGCACCTCCATCGGTTGCTGCTTTTAGTTTTCCGAATGCGGGCTCGCTGACCGGCCCCGGGCTGGGCCAGTGTATGGTCGGCGCTGCGGCGACAGGTAACGACCTGGTGATGGCGAACGGGAAGGTCGTCGAGGGCTCCATTGAGTGGCGGCGAGGTAGTCGGCGATATCGCGAGGGCGTTCACCTTGCTGCGGGCGCGGAGCGTTCACGGCGAAACCTCGCAGTCCCATCTCCGGTATGGGCATCGTCGGTAGACGTGACCCGCTTCTCCGCAGTGGTAGCAGAGCGGGCGGTGTTCAGGAGTGCGCCAAACGTCTGTCTTTCCCGGGTAGCTGCGCTGGGCGACGGGTGGGCGTGCTGGCGGTGGCGGTGGTGGTTGACGGAATTGCGGCGTTACGGGGCCCTGGCGCGGTCGTGGAGGGGGACCCTGACGGCGGGCGACGGCGGCGTAGGTCATCGCTTGCGGCTGAGGCTGCGGCGATTCAGGGGCTACTCCGAGTTGTTCTTGGAGCTGCTCACGTACGGCGTCGGCAATCGAAGCCACTTGAGGCTGTGATGATGGGAACAGATTCTGTAGCTCCTCCATTACGACAGCTCGGATAGTCTCGCGTAGGTCGTCGGTGGCCAGTGACTGAACTCCGGCGTAGTTTGTCGAGTTCGTGCGGCGGTCGAATAGCCGGTTTCGCATCTCGAGTGTCTTCTCGATGCTGGTGGCCTCGCGAAGAAACTCGTCGACGGTCTTCGGTGGGCTTCGTACCATTCCGGCAAAAAGTTCCTCCTTCACAGCACGCATGAGTAGGCGGACTTCCTTCTCCTCGGGCATTTGAGGGTCGGCGTGGCGGAAGAGACGGCTCATTTGATCCGTGAAGATCGCGGTTGTCTCATTAGGTAGCTGCACCCGGGTTTCTAATAGCGCTTGGGCTCGTTCTCGGCGCACGACGCTTGCAAATGTGCGCAGGAAGCCGCTACGGAACAGGTCCCGCGTTGTCAAGGTCGATTCCCTGTTCTCAAACTAAGTTCTGGCGTCGTCTTCTAAGGCGAGGTAGACATGCCGCAGCTTGTCGTCGGAGTGCCAGTTGTTGAATGTCGCGATTCGTTCGTAGGTCTCCAGCCATGATTCCGGGTCTTCAGTCGCTGCTCCATGGAAGGTTGGTGGGTCCCGAGGTTGTTGTAGGATAAAGGGGGACGCTGGGGCAGCCATTGGGGTTGTCTTGACCACGATCTTCTTTGTCGTCTCAGGTAGAAGTCCGTGCTGTAGGGGCAGTCCTTGCAGTCTACGGCTAGCACGCTGGTCTTGGGCGATGTTGGTTCTGTCCTCGGGCTTCGGGCTTGGATCCCGGCTTTGCAGGGGCGTTCGGTACATGAACGCACAAGCACCTCCACCAGATGTCACGTGGTAGTGACGGTGAAGAAAACAGCAATACGGTGGAATTCAAAACTAGCTTTTATTGGGCGAACCTGTGCCCACAAAAACAGGCTACACTTATAGCACAACGATAGCGGCGAACACGGTCGGCGATCGTCGGAAATCTGATCAGCGGGTCAAGCGCATCGGCTTTTATAGAGCAGTTGTCGAATGTTCCAGACTAATCGTTCGGACCCGCGTGCCTTCCACAAAGTTCTACACCATTCGCGTCAGGTGATGAAATCAGATAACATAAGGTTCGGCGACAACAGACAGCGGAAAGAAGCATCGATAACTTTCCAGAAACTTCGGATACATGCAGGCGCGTCCCACGCTGTACGATTACATTTGTTAGGCGGCGAAAAGTGGTTGCCCGATACAGATAAGTACACGTGTATACAGGCTCAAACAAGCGGAAATTATCGCACGCGCAACCCAGCCTCTTTCAGATAGGCCGTCTCCTTTCTGCTCAGAGTAATCGACGGAGCGCTGACGCAATTTGAACTTTCTTTTGAAATCAAGCTTGCTTCTAAAATCTCCCTCGTATCTTTATCTGTATTTCTATTTACCGCTACACAATCCTTAAACAGAGGTTTACACTCACAATCATCACAATGCACGGAGACAGGTCCCTCTCGGTTGCAGTTCACTTTTTGTTTGTGGTTTAAGGAAGGTGGCCGGAAGAATGGAAGTGGGCGTCGTATTTTCAGCTCCACAAAAGCTATCAAGCATTTGTAAGTCCACCGATCCGCTGAGAAAGACGCGCGAAGGCTGCACGAAGAACCTTCGGCCGCTGTTAGTGCATTGCGCGCAAGGTCCCGTATATCGTTTCCCTTACTCGTGTGGCAAAGTGTACATAGGGTAGACAGGTAGATGTCTCAATGACACGCAACAGGAAGAGGCTAAGGAAGAGTGCCTAACGTTCCAGCCCAGGGAGTATTCTTTCTTAATATAATCGGCAGCGAGTCTCTTGAATCAGCTACGCAAAACACAAGCATAATGTACCGGAGCTTAGTGTTCGTGGTTGTATGTTCTATAACGGGATGGCAAAAGCTTTGAAGCTGATTAGTTTTTTTAGCAGAGTTGCCGCATGCATGCATAAAGCCTGATAAAAATGCGCTTATGGTACTTTAGAGCGCAGCTCTTAGGCGCCCTTTCCTGCGGCGAGTGTCGGCTCGGGCGTTCTACATCCTACGAGCACAGTGAAGGGTGAAAGAGAACGTGGAGCGCAGCGGGGGATGAAAGACGGTGATAGCGAAGAAAGCACGAGAAGGAAAGCGGAGGAGGGGGGTATGGAGAAAACGTGAGAAGAAAATCGCAGTGCTGAGCAAGACGGGGCTTTGCGGCGACGAAGACTACGAGATAGCACCAGAATAGCGTGCGTCGTCTGTAGGGAAACAAATCGTTCCTTGAGCGTCACCCACGCGCTGCCTCTCGTGATCATCCGATTAGCGAAGCAGTCGCGCCGCACTTCGCTCCGGTTACAACCTGCCGCACAATAGAGATCGTCCACACCAACTAATATATCGCGAAATGAAAACACGTGTAGAGCTGCACTCAACTTCGTCTTAGTATCATAATCCTCGGTGAATTTTTTACCCTAGACGTTGCTGAGGAACAACTAGTCTTATGTCACTAAATAGTTGTATAGACTTTCTCTGAATCACGACTTTTTTTTAGAGACATTCTGTGAGATTAACTGATGTTCACCATCATCATCATGATGGCTACGCCAACTGCAGGGCAAAGGCCTTTCCCACAGTTCTCCAACTACCCCGGTAGTGTGCTAATTGTGGCCATCTTGTCCCTGCAAACTTCTTAATCTCATCCGTCCACCTAACTTTCTACCGCCGCCTGCTACGCTTCCCTTCTCTTGGAATCCAGTCCGTAACACTTAATAACCATCGGTTGTCTTCCCTCATTAATACATGTCCTGCCCATGCCACCATTTCTTTTTTTTTGATTTCAACTAAGATATCATTAACTCGCGTTTGTTCCCTCACCCAATCTGCTGTTTTCTTATCCCTTAACGTTACACCCACCATTCTTCTTGCCATAGCTCGTTGCGTCGTCTCAGCTTAAGCAGAACCCTTTTCGTAAACCTCCAAGTTTCTGGACTGTAGGTGAGTACTGGTAAGACACAGCTGTTATACACTTTTCTTTTGAGGGATAATCGCAACCCGCTGTTCATGATCTGAGAATGCCTGCCAAACGCACTCCAGCCCATTCTTATTCTTCTGATTATTTCAGTCTCATGATCTGGATCCGCGGTCACTACCTGCCCTAAGTAGATGTATTACCTTACCACTTCCAGTGCCTCGCTAGCTATCGTAAACTACTGTTCTCTTCCGAGACGGTTAAACATCACTTTAGTTTTCTGCAGATTAATTTTTAGACCAACCCTTCTGGTTTGCCTCTTCAGGTCAGTGAGCATGCATTACAATTAGCCCCTTGCGTCACTAAGCAAGGCACTAGCATCAGCGAATCGCAAGTAGCTAAGGTATTCTCCACAAAGTCTTATCCCAGATTCTTCCTAAACTAGGTCTCTGGATATCTCCTGCAAGCACGCTGTGAACAACATTGGAGAGATGGTATCTCTCTGCTTGACTTTATTTATCTTTATTGGAATTTTCTTTTCTTTATGGAGGACTACAGTGGCTGTGGAGCCACTATAGATATCCTTCAGTATATTTACATACTCCTCGCCTACACCCTGATTCCGTAATGCCTGCATGAGTGCCGAGGTTCCCACTGAATCAAACGCTTTCTGGTAATCAATGAAATCTATATATAAGGGTTGGTTATATTCCTGACATTTCTCTATCACCTGATTGATAGTGTGAATGTGGTCTATTGTTGATTAGCCTTTACTGAATCCTGCCTGGTCCTTTGGTTGAAAGAAGTCTAAGGTGTTCCTCATTCTATTTGCGGTTACCATAGTAAATAATTTGTAGGCAACGGACGGTAAACTGATCGGTCTATAATTTTTCAAGTCTTTGGCGTCCCCTTTCTTATGGATTAAGATTATGTTGGCGTTCTTCCAAGATTCCGGTACGCTCGAGGTCATGAGGCATTGCGTATACAGGGTGGCCAGTTTTTCTAGAACAATCTGCTCACCATCCTTCAACAAATCTGCTGTTACCTGATCCTTCCAAGCTGCCTTCTCCCTTTGCATTTCTTTACTTATTCCGGCGTTACTTGTGGGATGTCAAATATCTCTACACCATTCCCTCTTCCAATATTGCCGTGGGTGTCACTGGTACTGTATTGATCTTTATAGAACTCCTCAGCCACTTGAACTATTTCATCCAGATTAGTAATGATATTGCCGGCTTTGTGTATTAACGCATACATTTGATTCTTGTCAATTCCTAGTTTCTTCACTCCTTTTAGGCTTCCTCCGTTCCTGACAGCATGTTGAATTCTAGCCATATTATACTTCCTTATGTCAGCTGTCTTACGCTTGCTGATTAACTCCGAAAGTTCTGCCAGTTTTATTGTAGCTGTAGGGTTAGAGACTTTCATACATTGGCGTTTCTTAATCAGATCTTTCGTGTGCTGCTATAGCTTACTGGAATCCTGTCTAATGAAGCTACCACCGACTTCTATTGCACACTCCTTAATGATGGCCATAAGATTGTCGTTCATTGCTTCAACACTAAGGTCCTCTTCCAGAGTTAAAGCTGAATACCTACTCTGTAGCTTGATCCGGAATTACTCTTTTCCCTCTTACCCCTAACTCATTGATCGGTTTCTTATGTACCTATTTTTTCCGTTCCCTCCTGAAGTCTAGGCTAATTCGAGTTCTTACCATCCTATGGTCACTGCAGCGCACCTTGCTGAGCACGTCCTCATCTTGTATGATTCCAGGGTTAGCGCAGAGTACGAAGTCTATTTCATTTCTAGTCTCGCCATTGGGGCTCCTCCACGTCCAAATCCGATTATCACGCTTGCGTAAAAAAGTATTCATTATCCGCATATTATTACGTTCTGCAAAGTCCAACGTAACGCTCCCCTGTATTCCTAGACCCTATGCCATATTCTGCCACTGACTTGATTCCATCCTGCTTCTTGCCAACCCTGGCATTGAAGTCGCCCATCAGTATAGTATGTCTTGTTTTGACTTTAGCCATCGCCGATTCCACATCTTAATAGAAGCTTTTGTCTTGCTGGTCATCATGACTGGATGTAGACCTGTACAACCTTCAATTTGTACCTCTTATTAAGTTTCAGAAGACCTGCCACCCTCTTGTTAATGCTATAGAATTCCTGTATGTTACCAGCTATATCCTTATTAATCAGGAATCCGACTTCTAGTTCTCGTCTCCCTGCTAAGCCCCGTTAGTACAGGACGTGCCCGCTTTTTAGCACTGTACTGTAAAGTGCTCGTAGTTAAACTACGAGCACTTTTGTCCTCGTAGTTTAACTGAGCCCTATTATATCCCATTTACTGCCAGCTAATTCCTCTAATAGCACTTCTAGACTCGCCTCACTAGATAACGTTCTAGCGTTAAACGTTGCCAGGTTCAGATTCCAATGGTGGCCTGTCCGGACCCAGAGATTCTTAGCACCCTCTGCTGCGTCACAGGTCTGACCGCCGCCGTGGTCAGTTGTTCCGCAGCGGCTGGGGACTGAGGGCCGGCGTGTGATTGTATTAATATAGGAGGCTGTTACCAAGTACTGCACCAGTATGGCCAATCCTGCTCTGGTGGTAGAGTGCGTTACCGGTTCTGGTGCCCGGGATCAGGCCGCACTCCAGGCCTTTTTATGCAATTTTCTGAAGACGTGGATTTTTTAGGCCGGTGGAAAATTGCGGGGCACCGGGATTCGTACCACGGTCCTCTTGCACGCGAGGCGGATGCTCTACCTTTACGTTACCGCTGCACCTAACTCATGTTAGGCAGGCATAAAGTCACAGCACTAGTAATTTCTTTTTTACTAAGCCAATGAGCTTCGTGTCTTTGGTTCTGAACCGACAGCGGCAAACATAGTGCGCGTTCATTAAGCTTTTCATGAAAGGAGTCTGCAACGGGAAAGGTGGTGGTATGAAATTATCTTCTTAAAATGATTCTGCGGTGAGTCGTATTAACTGGCGCTTTCACTAATTGGTGATGATAGTGCTCGTGTTCCTGTCCGCATAATAACTTCCACGTGATTACATTATGAACGCCTGTTTGTGTCACCTTCTTCGACTCTGATCGCCCTTGGGCTCTAGTCTCAAACAATAAGATACAAACCATAGCGCAACTATCCATCTCATTGCATTGAAGTAACATGTGCGAGTTAGCGCCTTTGCGCGCATAGCGTCCTGACGTTATTCGTGATTCTTGCATGTAGACATGATTAAATACGTGACCCAACATAATGAATTGAAGAAAAGATGTTTCATGTTATCGCATTTCTACAGACTGAGGGTGAGTGTCCCTTGAGGCCCAGTCATAACTCTTCGTAGCTTGGTTCCATCGCTAGCCGTGGCCAGTGGAAGATAGAACGAACTTCACTCAGTGGTTCCACGATGGAAGGTGGGGTAGGCTCCATGGTTTTCTTTCACGATTGTGATTTCGTCCAAGAGCTGAAGTCCCTGGGTAACGTGAAATGAAAATTGAGGTCTCTGTTGCCGTCGTCAGTAGCACAATGTCAAATGTTAAAGGGACACTAAAGAGAGAAGCCTCTCTTACGACGAGGAAACGCTTGGTCAGCAAGAAACAGTGCAGAAACAAAAGACAAGCAGCGACACCGCGTTCCCGCACCAGCTGACCTTGAGGTCATCGATTTGGGCGCCCTCTGCTCGCACCTATCTAAATATTTATTGGTAAAGATGGACAACACTGTATTCTAATGGCGCTGCATGATTACTAAACATAGGAAGTTTCAAGAACGCTTATTGAACCGCAACGACGAAAATGCGGAAATATACTTCGCAATTCATAACGTCACACTGACGTACCCGGCAAGAACTTTGGGTGCAAAATAATAAAAAATACTTTGGCTGTCGTTTTCTCGCAATAATGAGTATATTGTCACACAGTAGCGACGGTGAAAAAAGCAGCAAAACTAGGAATAACGAGACTAGCGTTTTATTGGGCGAACTTGTGCCCTCAAAAACAGCCTAGACTCAAAAGAACGACGGCAGTGGCGGATACGGGAGGCGACCGTCGAAAATCTGATCAGCGGGTCAAGCGTGTCAGCTTTTATACATCAGTCATTGAAGGTAACCGCTGGTGCCCGCGTTTACTCCAGAAAGTTCTACACCATTCGCGTCCCACATACATGAAATGAGACTACACAACCTACGGTGACAACAGAGAGCAAGAATAACCATCGATAATATTCGAGAAACTTCCGATACGTGCGGGCTCGTCCCCCGCTGAGCGATAACGTTTGTTAAACGGTGAAAAGCAGTCACCCAAAATGGGTTCGGTAGCACTGGTGAAACGGCTTATGAGGAAGCTTTAGCTCGGGTGCTCCTTATCTAAACGCATGTAAAAGGAGAATTCGTTTTTGTCGGCAACCACTGTACCAAAGTTGCCAAAGTTTGTTGCATTTAAAGGAAAATTCTTAAAATCGAGAGACTATTGGTTTCGAATGTTTGATTTAGGTTGCCAATTGTTTATTAAAAATTAGCAAAAATCTAAAATTTTGAGAAAGCGAAACTATCAAATTTACAACTCTATAACTCAACAACGAAAAACGATAGTACAATTCTGTGAATTGCATCTAATAGTACATCTAAAGCGCACAAAATTGGCATGTTACACATGAATCTGCGAAATCAGGGTGTAGACGAGCCGTATGTAAAAATAGTGAAAAATATCTATAGCGGCTCCACAGCCACCGTAGTCCTCCATAAAGAAAGCAACAAAATCCCAATAAAGAAAGGAGTTATGCAGGGAGATGCTATCTCTCCAATGCTGTTCACAGCGTGTTTACAGGAGGTATTCAGAGACCTGGTTTGGGAAGAATTGGGGATAAGAATTAATGAAGAATACCTTAGTAACTTGCGATTTGCTGATGATATTGCCTTGCTTAGTAACTCGGGGGACCAATTGCAATGCATGCTCACTGATCTGGAGATTCAAAGCAGAAGGGTGGATCTAAAAATTTATCTGCAGAAAACTAAAGTAATGTTTAACAGTCTCGGTAGAGAACAGCAGTTTATGATAGGTAGCGAGGCACTGGAAGTGGTAAGGGAATACATCTACTTAGGCCAGGTAGTGACCGCGGATTCAGATCATGAGACTGAAATAATCAGAAGAATGAGAATGGGCTGGGGTGCGTTTGGCAGTGATTCTCAGATCATGAACAGTAGGTTGCCATTACCCCGAAAGAGAAAGGTGTATAACAGCTGTGTCTTACCAGTGCTCACGTACGGGACAGAGACCTGGATGCTTACGAAAAGGGTTCTATTTAATTTGAGGACGACGCAACGAGCTATGGAAAGAAGAATGATGGGTGTACCGTTAAGGGATAAGAAAAGAGCAGATTGGGTGAGGGAACAAACGCGAGTTAATGACATCTTAGTTAAAATCAAGAAAACGAAATGGGGGGGGGCATGGGCAGGACATGTATTGAGGAGGGAAGATAATCGATGGTCATTAAGGGTTACGGACTGGATTCCAAGGGAAGGGAAGCATACCAGGGGGCGGGAGAAAGTTAGGTGGGCGGATGAGATTCAGAAGTTTCCAGGGACGACATGACCACAATTAGTACATGACCGGGGTAGTTGGAGAAGTACGGGAGAGGCCTTTGGCCCTGCAGTGGGCGTAACCAGGCTGCTGCTGATGATGATGACATGAACCTAAAAAAATTAATTAATATTGAAATACAGCTTTTGCAGAAGCCTTGTAAACAACGTAACAAATTCACTTAAGATACAGAATGACATATCAAATTTGTCCGCTTTCAATTATCCAATGGATGACGTTTACAAAACCGTGATCTCTGTTCTTGATGCAGAACTATGAATTTGTAAATTTCGTGATTCCGTTTCTTTTTTTCAAACTTCTGAATTTTTAAAAACTCTTGCAACAAATGCAGGCTCTAAATCGAAATTCCGCTTCCAACAGTTACTAGATTTTAACTTTCTCTCTCAAATGCAGCAAATTTAATTAAAATCGCTTTTGGAGTTATTTCAATAAAAAAACGTTTTTGCGTTTTACATGTATTTGAATGGGCCGCGTCGGAGTTGGGCCCGAGCTAAAGCTTCCTCTAAGCCACACAACATAGACTATTTCAGGTCATCAGCGGTGCCACTGTGATAGCGAAATGCCATCTGGGACGACCTCATAGTCCAGTGTGACAATGCGCTGGAGCCTTCATCGGCATATTGGGGTCCAAATTCCAAGACGGTCGCAGGGCCGGTACTCGGCGTAGCGGCTTCGAAGGTTGTAGTGTCAGCTGTGGGTCCTCTGCTGGTTCTTTATCCGCAGGCGGGCGAGCTGTCAGGCTTCTTCGATTCACTGGAGATAGCTGGCGACGTCAAGACTCTCTTCGTCGGTGACGTGCGGCAGCATGGCGTCGAGAGTCATCGTCGGGTTCCTGCCGTAAACCTGCTTGAACGGCGTGATCTGTATTGTTACTTGCACCGCCGTGTTGTAAGCGAAGGTTACGTACAGCAGGACGGCATCTCAGCCGTCCTGAAGGGTCTTTTAAGTTCGCTAGCCAGCACAACGCGTAATGGTCACTGACGACCTTGAATGGCCGGCCATATAGGTTAGGGCGCAATTTCGCTGTAGGCCAAATGATGGCGAGGCATTCCTTTTCGATCGTAGAACATATGGCTTCCGCTTTTGACAGCGACGGGCTAGCCTAAGCTATCCCCCGTTCAACTCCGTCTTTCCTCTGGACTAGGACGGCACCGAGGCCTAGGCTACTGACGTCAGTGTGGATTTGGTTATCGGCGTCCTCATCGAAGTGCGCAAGTACCGGAGGCGACTGCAAGCGTTGTTTGAGTTCTTCAAATGTGTCGCCCTGCGGCGTTTCTACTTGAACTCGACATCACATTTAGTTAGATGTTCCAGCGGCTCAGTGATGCGTGAAATGTCTTTGACAAAGCGCCTGTATTAGGCACACAGGTCAAGGAATCTGCGCACTGCCTTCTTGTCGATGGGCTGCGGAAACGTTGCTATGGCAGTGGTCTTCTGCCGCTCGCGGCAGACTCCAGAGTTGGTGAAGACGTAACCTAGGAACAGATGCTTATCGTAAGCGAAGTGGCACCTTTGCGGCTTCAGAGTCAGCTTTGATGACTTGATGCCCTCTAGTACTGTCGCAAGCCGCCTTAGGTCATCATCAAGATTTCCAGCGAAGACGACGACGTTATCCAAGTAAACAAACCAGGTCTGCCACTTCAATCCTGCTAAAACCGCGTCCATCAAGCGCTGGAACGTTGCAGGCATCGAGCACAGTCCAAATGGCATAACCTTGAACACACAGAGGCCATCTCGCGTGATGAAGGCGGTCTTTTCGCGATCTCTCTCGTCGACTTCTATTTGTCAGAAGCCAGACTTGCGGTTTATCGACGAGAAATATTTAGCGTAGCAGACGCCATCTAATGCGTCCTCTACCCGTAAGAGGGGGTATAGATCCTTGTTCGTGATCTTGTTCAGTGAACGATAATCGGCGCAGAAACTTAGGGTTTCGTCCTTTTTCTTCACCAAGACTGCAGGAGATGCCCACAAGTTTTTCTACGGCTGGATGATGTTATCGTGCAACATTTCGTGGACTTGTTCCCTTGTAGAGCTTCACGTTCTCGCGTCGAGACTCGGTAAGGGCTCTGGCGGAGTGGTCGAGCACACTCTTCGGTTAATATGCGCTGCTTTGCGAGTGGTGTTTGTCGAATCCTCCATGACGCCGAAAAGCAGTCTTTGTATCTTCAGAGCAGACTTCTGAGCTGTTGCTGCTTAATCATTGGGGGACTCGGATTTATGTCGAAGTCTGTTGCGGGAACTATGCACGGCAAGAATTACGGTTCATGACTGGACTTACTCTGCCACCTTCGTTATCCTTCAACAGTGCTCACGAGACGTCATTCTCGGCATAGACATTTTGAACGAACACGGCGCAATCGTAGGCAAGAAGTCGAAGTCAATAACGCTGTCAGAAGATCAAGCGATGCCGCCGGAGAGCTCTCGTCGTCACCACGCGTTGAGTGTGCTCGAAGATCAGATGAGCATCCCGCCTTGCTCCAGCATTGTTATTTCCGTCGGCACCAAAACACCCGCTGACGTAGAAGGCGTCATCGAAGGCGACCAACGACCGTGAAATTTGCGTCACAAGAGGGATCGCTCGACTGCATGGAGGGAAAACCGAAGTGTTGCTGTCAAACTTCAGCCGGGAGTTCAAGCACATCAACAAGGGAACGACGATCGCGTACATCGAGGAAATTGTAGAAACCAGCAATGCGTTTGTCCTGTCGGATTCTGTCGCCTCAACCCGAAGGACAGATTCCAGTCGGCATTATGAGGTGTCCACCAGCAATCCGAATTGGAGGGCCTTCCCTGGCTTTCTTCAACTGGGCGGCGATGGGTCCACTGATGATGGAATTGTCGGCTCCTGTGTCCACTAAAACAGTGACTGCGTGGTCGTCGAGAAGCACGCAGTCCGGTAGTTCGGTAGTTCGGTAGTTCGGGAGTTCGTCGAGAAGCACGCAGTTCGGTAGTTTTTTGCCTTTTGTTGCAGGTAGGCCTTGGTGTCGGATCACGGTTGCGTCGCGTTGACTTGTGGCTGCTACATCGCGTTATCAGGTCGTCTTTCGTCGGCGTGTTCTTTGTTTTCACACATAGTCGTGATGGCGGGGTCTCGTTGATATGTAGTCGAGACAAGATGTTCGGTTGCTTCGTCGGCGGTGGAGTATCTTCGTCAGTTCGACGAACAGCAACCGCACCTCCATCGGTTGCGTCTTTTAGTTTTCCGGATATGGGCTCGCAGACCTGCCCCGGGCTGGGCCAGTGTATGGTTGGCTTTGCGCCGACAGGTAGCGTCCTGGTGAAGGTGAACTGGATAGTCGTCGAGAACTCCAATGAATGCCGGCGAGGTAGTCGGCAATGTCACGAGGGCGCTCTCAAAGCGGTGGATGCGGCGCGTTGACAGCAAACCCTCTCAGTCCCAAATGGCGGTATGGGCATCGGCGGTACGCATGGCCAGCTTTTCCCCAATGTTAGCAGAGCGGGCGGTGGTTGAGGGTTCTCCAAGGGTCCGTCTTCCTCGCGCAGCGGCGCTGGGCGAATGGGTGGGCGTGCTGGCGGAGGCGGCGGTGGACGACGGATTTGCGGTTTTACAGGGCTCTGGCGCAGGCACAGAGGAGGACTTTGACGGCGGACGGCGGCGTCGTAGGTCTGCGCTTCCGACACGGGAGGCAGCGATTCGGGCTGTACTTCGGAAACTCCCAGTGACCGCCGGTGTTCGTCTTTGACCATCTCAGTGACCGAGAACACCTGAGGTTGCGACGAAGGTAACCTTTTGCGCAGCTCTTCGTGCACGATGGCCTTGATCGTCTCTTGGAGGTCAACGGAGCCCAGTGCTTGGATGGCGCACTGCTGCGTGAGCTCTTGGCGGCTATATTGCCTAGTGCGCATTTACAGTGTTTTATCAATCGTCTTTGACTCTGAGAACTCAGCTACGGTCTTCGGTGGGTTGCGGATCAGTCCGGCGAAAAGTTCTTGCTTTGCGCCTCGCATCAAGAAGCAGACTTTTTTCTCTTCGGACGTTTCCGGGTCTGCGTGCAGGAAAAGACGGGTGATCTCTTCCGTGAAGGTGGCGATAGTCTCAGTGGGTAGTTTCTCTCGGTTTTGTAGCAGAACTTCGGCCCGTTCATTTTGGACAACGCTTTTGAACGTCCTTAGGAAGCTACTGGGAAACGGGTCCCACGTTGTAAGGGTAGACTCCCGGTTTTCGAACCGAGTCCTCGCGGCATATTCCAAGAATAAGTACACATCGCGTAGCCTATCCTCAGAGGTCCACTTGTTGAAGGTCGAGATTCTTTCGAAAGATTTGAGCCGGATTTCGGGATTCTTCGGCGTAGCTCCACGGAAGGTAGGGGGCTCTCTGCGTTGTTGAAGCACGATGGGTGACGCTGGGGGTGCCATTGTGGTTGTTGAGCTAGCCACGGTCTTCCTGGTCGTATCAGGCAGAAGTCCGTGCACCAGGGGCAATCCTTGCAGTCTGTGGCTAGCTCGCTGGTCTTGGGCGACCTCGGTGTTGTCCTCGGGCTGCGGACTTGGATCGCGGCTTTGAAGGGGCGTTCGGTACGTGAACGCACTAGCACCTCCACGAGAAGTCGCGTAGCAGTGATGGTGAAGAAAACAGCAAATCTGGGAATGACGAAACTAGCGTTTTATTGGACGAACTTGTGCCCTCAAAAGCAGCCTACGCTCAAAAGAACGACGACAGCGGCGGACATAGGCGGCTATCGTCGAAAATCTGATCAGCTGGTCAAGCGCGTCAGCTTTTATACATCAGTCATCGAAACTAATCGCTGGTGCCCGCGTGTCCTGCATAAAGTTCTACACCACTCGCTTATAAAAAATTACATAAAACATAAAATTAGATTACATGCATAAAATTAGATTATACAAGGTTCGGTGACAACAAAGAGCGAAAAGAACTATCGATAACATTTCATAAACTTCCGATACGTGCGGGCGCGTCCCGCGCTGAGCGATAACATATGTTAAACGGTGAAAGGCGGTCACCGAAAAAAGACAAACAAGTGCACGTGTCAATATTATCGCGAAATAAACGAGAGTAGTGCTGTTCAAGAATAACTTATCAATCTAAACCGAGTCAGTGTTGCCATTTCGTGTTCCTTTATGACATTTCGACGATAAGAGCACATGATGCCAGCAGCAGTAGAAAGGCAAAGGTTGCGGGCTTTTAACAAAAAGGCTTCCCTTGCTGTTTATTATTTTTTTCTGCATGTACCATATGAGGCGTGGTTAAACCTTTCGCTGTTCTACTGTCTTTAAGAGGTTTAGTGCCTTGTACAACACATGAAGTCTCACAAACCAGCAAATGTTCTGCATTATTCGTAAAGTTAATGGCGTTGACCCTTCTGAACATGGCCCGTCTAGCTGCAGCGCAGGAGGAGAAACGGAGCAATCAGACCAACTTATTTGGCAGTGATTGTCGATCTTACGTTTTCGACGGAAAACTGCTGCAGGCTCAAATGGGTGCCGTTGTGCAGCGTCATTACTGTGTAGCCGTAGTCGGAGAAACGTGCGGCGCTCCAATCCGCCGGATTTCTCACGAACGGGTCCAGCTTCTCCTGGCAGCCCTGAATAATATGTCATCACGTAGACAGTAAGAACTCAGAGAATACAACGCATAACTGTCGAATCATAGGTAGCTGACCAGAAAAAAATTAAGCGCCGGTGTACGAAATGAAGCGGCCGACTTGCGTGCGCATAAAACGCTCGCTATCTTAAAACAAAGCGCGGCATCATTTCTAGTCTGGGAATGACAAACTGGATATTGTCTGAAATGCTCCAACTGCCTCTCAAAGACAAGAGTAATTGAACGAAATGTTCACGCACGCACGCACGCACACGCAGAAACACGCACACATGCACAGTGAGTTAAAACGGTCGAGGTAAGCGTCCTCCATCACCGTTTAATGAGTTTGACTGTCAATCATAAATTCATTTGCACTAGCAAGCTAGAAATTTTGAATGATTCCCTGAAAGCGTAGAGGAAGGAAAGCGTAGGAGAGGTCCCTGCTAGCTCCGGATCATTTGAAGAGAGCGTTGCGGAAGTCGGCCCGTCTATTTGTCGTAGCACATTCTGTTCGCGAGACTAGGTAACTTTGGAGCGTGGTGTGCAAGCATGAAAGTTGTGTTTTGGCCCTGCGAGTGTGAGTTTCAGCCAGCGACAAGCACACAGGAGTAATCACAGCGGGTATTCGTCAGCGGGCAATTCGTCCTCTTCTTCATCGTGCTACGGGAAAACACAGGAGCTTGTCCGCTTCACTAAAACTGCTATCGAAGTTACGTAGGCTTTGGTCTGGCGCGCGTCAGCAGTACACACTTCCGGCGTCTCGTAGCATTGCAAGTTGAAAGCTCGCACCAATCTGCTCTGGCGAGCTGACTGAAGGCGGAAAGAATGAAGGCACCCAAACATGACTGCACTTCCGGCTTCAAACACATCTGGTCAGGGCCTCCTTTATTTTGTGTCTTTCCTCCATGGTGTTGAAGATAGTGTGGAGGAAGTCGCTTGCTGCATTTCGCAGAGGAGCATTGGGAGTGGTGTTCGAAACAGTCTCGTTGGCATAGAAACCGTGCTATTGAAACTCTTGCTGCTGCTCTCGGCTTCCTGAAAATGAGATAGGACTTTAGGCCCGGGTCTTTGTTGAAGTTCATTCTGTTGGCCAGACAATCTCAGTCAGCAGTGCGGTGTGTAAGCTTGAAAGTTGAGTTTTGGGTCTTTGAGTGTGAGTGTCAGGCAGCAACAGAGAGACGTAATCACGGCGCAGGTCTTTGTCGTCTTCTTTAACGTGTCATGGGAAAACTTGAGGGCGTGCCTGCTTCTCTAAATGTGTTACAGAAGTTCTGGTGCTTTTGTACTGACACGCGTCAGCAACGCACATTTCCAGCGGCTCGTAGCAATTCAAGTTCAGAGCCTACGCTATCTGCTCTGGCGAGCGGACTGGAGACACTAAAGGTGATGGAACACCAACATGACTGCACTTCCAGCTTCAAAACACAAGGTCAGGGCCTCTTATAATTCGTTTTCTTCCTCTATGCTTGTAAGTTATATCAGAAATGATGCCACAATTATCTAGGCAGCCAATAATCTCAGAACCTGCAGGAGAAAGCATAAGTTATTATAGTCGTTATAAGAAAATAGAAAATTGCTTACAGCTGATCCCGTAATAATGTGCACCGGCGCTCGAGGGTTCGTGTAAGGCTTTTCAGCACTGCCGTTGTAGACCTGCGAAAGAAAAAGTGCAGGAAAAATAATTGGTCCTTGAAATTTACACATGTTACAGCCCCACGGCCCCTTCGCCAGTTATTGCGGTGATATTGCAATCTAGAAGTTGTTTTTTCCGGCAAGGACATATAAAATACTACGACAGAACTTGCTCGCGTTCCAAGTGCAACACTACTTCCCGGTCTCTTAAACTGCAGCAGACATCAAATTTAAAGCGAAATTGTTGAGTGGGGAAAGTCGACCAAGGCTAGCCAAAATGCAGCGACGAATATGATCGCATCCCGTTTGTTTCAACAAGTAAAGGCTAACTTCTTCAGTCTTAGTCCTGTTCGAGTGCGATGCCGGCTTGTCTTGATTGCTTCCTTAGTAAAAAGAAATACGGCATAACCCATCTCACGAAGAATGACGACGGTAATGCGATTAAAGTTCAAGCAATGTATAGTGGCACACCATATTGTTGAAAGCCTGTTTATTTAAAATAAGTTGCGGTCGTTCTGAGACTTCCGCTGCCTCGGCTACATGCAACATACGTTGTCTCCGACATTGAATCACTATTCCCCTATGGCACTCACTTGCCAAAATCGCCAATGAGCATGACAGCAGGATTATTTTCTTGTGGCGGCGATGGAATGACGAAGAAAGAATGAAGTAGATGGAACTACAAAGACGCGCCGACAATGATATGACAATATTGAACTAACCATAGTAAAACGACAACCTGACGACCACAGAATTAGGACAATGGCATGACGACGAGTATATTATGGCGTGATGACGAAGGTGATACGACAAGCCGATGACGAAGTAGGAATTTGGATGATGAAAAGACCACGACGGCATAACGACGACTGCTGTACAACGGAGGCGTGATCTGACGCCTGCACAATGACGACGATGGCACGAAAAAGCGGCCTAATTACGATTGAATCACGTGAGTATGCTTACCATTGAATGACGAAGAAGAAATCACGTCGGTGGACCAACGAATGCCGTATGATGATGATGGCGTGCTGACAATGAGCCGACATTTTTGAAGGGATGACGATGGTAAAAGCATAGAGTGACGACGACAGCCTAAAAGTCGGATGACCAAGTTAGAATGATGATGATGGAACGATAACGACGTAATCATGACGACGGTATGACAACGAATACATGACGATCACTTTATGACGACGAGGCAATAACAACAATTGACAAGACAATGTTATAAGTGTATGGGATGACGAGGACTGTATGACGATGAGGCAATGACGACAATGGTAAGACAACGGTATGATTGTATGGGAAAACGAGGAGTGTATGACGACGACTGCATCACCAAGACTGCGTGACAACGATGATGTGAAAGCGACAGCATGAAAAGAGTTGAATAACGAAGCTGGAGTGATGACGATGGACCGACCACGACGGCTTCACGAGGACGGCATTCCAGTGAATGCAGGAGAACCAATGTACGCGACGATAGTCAGATAAAAAAAAATGAAATGGTGGCGATGCAACGACCGCGACGGTATCGCGACCACGCGTCTATAAGTAGTGGCCCAAGCTGGTCGACAACTCCAGCCAGTGGATAGGCGCATGAGTATATAAATAAATAAGTAAATAAATAAATAAATAAATAAATAAATAGGTACATAACTGTCTTGAAATTGCAGAAGTAGGCAAAGAAGGCTAATCGCAATAAAAAGTCCCATAATCAGCACATGTGTCACATGATTGCATGGGAGGTGACATGAAAACCAGCCTGTCCTCGTATCTTTAGCATAACCATAAACAGAAAGCCAAAGCTTTCTTTGGCCCTTCCTCTAGGTTTAACATTCATCGTCGTTGATTCGTCGCATATATTTATGGATGTATAGACAAGCTGGGTAACTGGGAATGTGCCTGCTGCCGTTCGGCCGAATAGACAACATCGGTATGCAGGGTTAATTAAATATCGAAGGTTTTCTTGTTCCTTACCAGGAGTTTGGCTTCGTGTTCATTTGAAAATCGCGTGGTCATAGATAAAAAGTCACGTGGTCACCGAAAACTGCCGCGCCCGTGCGTGCTTTGTCAGTTAGGGTTGAGCCGTAGGTGCATGTCAAGGGACGCTCTGAAAGGGACGAGGACGTAGGAGGAGGCGCCTCGCTGAACAGGCGCGTAAACGCTATGCCGCGAAACACGAAGGTATACTTGCGCGAAGACGAATTATGGAGACCCAACGCACATGTTGGAATCTAAGTTCACATAGACCATTCGTGGACTCATTTCATAAGAATGTGCACCAAGGGAAGTTGGAACACAGATGAACATAGGCGCAAATATTACTCAAAACTTCGCTTCGTACACGATTCGTCATGTTCGCTGGATCTGACATTTTTTTTAGTAATGGATTTTGCAGCAGGTTTGCTACACATTTTCTCCATAATGAGCTGCTGGCCCAGTAAGAGCACCACAAAGGACAAACGTAGCTGCATGTCTGAAGCGGAAGAATGACTGCAATGTAAAATGTAACGGTAATTACCTATATACTATAATAAAATCAAAAATGATATGTTACTGGTGAGTACTTTATAATGTAATAAATTACCATGGTTGAAATGCTTAATACCGATCATCTACGTCACCTGGGTGAGAGATGACTAGTGCGGGGCGAGTGGCTTGAAGTCGTTATTGTGCGCATCGAAAAAGCGTCAAGTGTTATGGCTCTATTTCATTACCTTTATCGTATGCATGAGCACGCCTGTGTCGGTTTAATGGGAGCGAGTGACTCTGGTTCTTCTACGTGTAATTATTACTCTGCGCAAATATTATGCTGCACTCTCATGCACTTCTATTTTATGCACGGCTGACGCTGTGGTGGAAATACGGCAATAATAATTGACAATGTTTTATTAAGGCGACAAGTGTAACCTTCTGTGACCTTGTTGCGCAGTGACATACACGTATTTAGAGAGCGCCTAATAATGTGCTCCATTTAAATTTCCTTGTGTTACTTTTAACGCTGCTTGATACTCTGAACGTCGCAATGTTGCTGTCTGGCAATAGCGCTTTGTTACGCTAGGTATAAACCTTGCTTGTTCCTGATAGTTTGCACCTTTGTGCTCATGGTAGCTTTAGGCCCAAGTGAGCGCTTCACTTAGTCAATGCACTCAATGACCCAAGGGAACGGAGAGATATTCGCAGCCGTAACTCAATTGGTAAGCATCGTGCGGGTCAAGCTGCCGTAGTGGGTTCGGCTTCTACCGCGACAAGTGGTCTCTTCTACCACTTTTACATTCACTTTCATTTTTTCTAATATGAAGATTATACATAATTTAAGCCTCACTTGTAATTTACTGATTGCACATTGAACATATTAAGGGGAAAAATACTTCGGATCCATTCCCTGGTGGTGTCATGGACAGAGCTCCACAATCCATCCTCTCAGTTCCCCTGATTCCCCTTGCATTCAGCGCGTTTACGCCCATGCAACGAGATGGTCTCGTCACCAATCTTTTGAGAAGCGAAGTGTCACGTCTGTGAAACATACTGATACTATCTTTGCCCGCGCCCTCATCTGGCAACAAATGTGCAAAATCGTGCCTTTTTGGCAAAACTGATCATTTCAACCCCACTCTATATGAACAAATTATCATTTATAACAAGTTCATCGTATATGTCAGCCCTTTCTCATCGCAGCCTTGTGAGCAAAGTTTTTCGAACAAAGTTACACAAGGATTCACTTATTCGATGCAGAAGTTTGGATTGGAATCGTCTGCCTGTTTCCATCGCCATCATTCAGGACAGCGCAAGCTTAGAATTAGCCGTGCAAAACACACTATGTTAAATTTTATAAATGTCCACATTTGTTATATATTACAAACCGCATCTTCCTGTAATCTGTTTGGGCCTCGAAAGTATTTAGGTACATAAACAAACAAATACATAAACTCCAGCGAAGAAAAGCAGCCTGCGCCTACGCGCCATCACCGCCGGCATGACGTCGTGGTTGCTGTGTTTCGGCGCACTTCTGTGACTGCTGCCAGCTCGCGCGCATTGCAGCCTAATGAACCTCGCGACATTTGGTGGAGGTGCTGGGTAGCGAGCGACCCCGGAGCTCTAAGGTGGACGATGACCCACACCTCGGCCAAATGTAACGAAGTTTACATCACATAACGAATTAATAAATCGCGTGAAAGCGCCAATCAGAATCACTGTTGTGCACCTGGTAAACTTGCTCGCTGGAGTTCTACGTGCCTTTTCAAAAAGCTTCCTCTTCGAAGCTGCGCAAGGACATAGCAAGGAAAGATCAATAACAACTGAGCGGCAATAGATACTTTTTTTTCTTGGTGTCTCTAAGCGGAGAAGACATTTGAGGCTATTTACGTAAGTCTTGTAAGAGCTTACCTGGCGGTTGTAGACTGGCCAAAGCCGCTCGTACGAGTGCTCGTGAGCCCAGAATTCAAGATCAACTCCATATTTGTAAAACAGATCTTCGAGTCCGTACAGGTGGACCAAGGGGATTCCTTTACGCACCTGCGCATAAATCATCCACGCACTTAAGCAAGCGCGTGAGCCATCATCAGGGCTGTTGTCGCCATGGCAAAAAGGTCGACTACACATGAAGTATCTGGTGCATGGTTGTAGTTGACCAATCACAAAACTTAGCCTGGCGCAGCCAAGCAATTAGACATCAGTTATAAGAACTACTTTCTCGGCTTAGAACGGCGATTGACCGACAATCAGATGAACCCGTTAAAAAGAACTACAGAAATTCTGAGAATCGTCCACCAATGCTTAAGAATTGTTCGGCTCTGCTTTTTCTAGCTTATGCGCGTCTAGCCATGGCCATTCTGGTGGCAAAGAATGCTTAGCCTTTAGTGGAAAATTATCCCATTTACTCGCCACATCCGGCCCCTTGAATGTAATCGTACCGATTGAGCCAAAACGCCGGGCACGAGCGCGCCTCGACGGAGCACAGCGGGTGACAGGAATAGAGGAGGCGATGACAGGGAACATGCGCTGCGGCAGTGTTCTATACAGTCCTTGGATAGAGCCATAGCCTGACTCAAACACATCACCGTACCTCTTCTCGGCTTCCGTTGCTACCATCTGCCTGCCATCCTGCACGTCATCCACGTCATGTTGCAACTGCTGCACCACAATGTGCAGGTCAACTTTTTGTGTCGCTGTCCAATCTCCACCTCAAAGCGTCGACATACGAGCTTCATTTTCTTGCTTTGCGATTATCAGAGACAGATCGTAGCTTCGGTTCTTTTAAGAAACAATGACGTCGGCTAGACCTGTCACTTTGGGTGCCGTGCCATTGTATACCCTTAGGCGCACGTCGCCTTCGGAACAAGGGCAGTTTGGAAAACTTTCATCGAAGTCTCTTCGAGACATTATGGTAACAGCTGCTCCCGTGTCTAATTCCATCCGAATATCCATTCAGTTTACTTTTATTTTAGGCACAATAGGTGGAGAACTATCAATGCTTTTTGTCGTACAAACTGCAAGCAAGTCGGTTGCCAGCAAGTTGTCCTCAACTTTGTGCACAAGCTTTGTTTTGCACATTTTCGCTACATGACCTGGCTTCGAGCATTTGAAACACGTACTTTTGAAAAAAGGACATCTCACTGGCGCGTGCAGTCCGCCAGAACTATGACAGGCGCGAATAGTGCTTTTCCCACTTGCTTCCTTTGACCGTCCTGGGGGGCCTGCTGCTCTTCGCCAGAGGTCTTCGTTGCGTGTCGCCTGCCTTGCTTGGTGGGTTCACGATGCCAGTAGATGTCAGCAGAACTGGCAGTTGTCCCCTCCAGCAGCATTTCTCGGGGGTCTTTCTCAGCCGTTGCAAGGCGGTGGCGATTTGGCAGACTCGCTCCCAGGTGACTTCGTCGTCCGACAGGGCAAGAAGACGGCATCGAATCGAATCCGCGCGGATTCCAGAGCGCTTCTTCCAGAAATGTCCCAAACGAGCACACCACAGCCAGTGTTTTCAGCTCGATGATGAACTGTTTCAGGCTTTCGTGTGGTTCTTGATTTCGCTCGTAAGAGGGATACCGTTCGGTAACCACTGACCGTTTTGGAGCATAATGCTTTCGGAGAGCTTCTGTAGCTTCTTGGTACTTGACCTCCGTTGCGTTTTTCGGCAGCAGCAGGCTACAGAGACTCACGTATGCCTTTTCGCCCAGGACAGTTAAGAAGACTTGGAACGTCCTACTTGCGTCTATTGCGTTGGTGGTTCACGTATGCCTTTTCACCCAGGACAGTTAAGAAGACTTGGAACTTCCTACTTGCGTCTATTGCGTTGGTGGTTGCATACCGGTCGAACTTTTCCAGGTAGACGTCAATATTTCCAGAGTCTGGGCAGAACTCGGCCAAAGATCCCATGGTGGTGGTCATCATTAATATCCTCACTGGCGTCGTCGTCGTTCTTGCAGTCTCCGTCATTGCCTCGTACGAACGATCCCACCCTCGTCGCCATGTAGTCACCGATGCCATAAGGTCAAGTATTTATTCTGACAGCAACTTGAACATTACAGCCAAAAACGATTCAGTGGCTTCGCCTTATAAAGGGAGCCTGGGTGCAATCGAGGCATGCCATTGGCTAGCGATACACTAGCACATGTGAACAGTTATCGCGGACATCGGATACGTGGCGTACAGTAACAAAGTAACACTTGATAATTGTACCGATACAACAGCGTCAGGCAGGAGACAGAGCAGGCTGCATGAAAACCGATGTTGGCAAATTATTCCGGCACATTTGCCTGAATGAGGGAGATCCTTGGTGCTGATTTGTCGGCGGTGTGGTCAAGTGGGCGGGGATGGAACGGGGCTGGACTTGCAGCCTCGAGCTGACTGCGAACGATACGCACCAGGTTCTCATTGAAAGGGTGCAGTGGTAAGGTCGACGCAGGATGACGTCGTAGCCGTGTTATGGAGACGGGAGAACTGTGGGATGACGCGGTGGTTTTTGGTTAGGTTGAAGTGGTGGCTTTCCTTGACAATGACGTCGTTCAAGGAAACAGTGTTGTATATCACCAAGTTGAACGCATCGTCCACGATTTCTTTGAGGACAGAGCCTGATTAGTCAACCTCGGACATTTTCTCATGGACTTCCAACAAAGAACGAGCACGTGTTGTATGTACAAAATATGCGATTCAGCGGAATACTGCGCTCTCATAGCAAGCTCCTTTCTTGCAGCCAGTTGGCGACCGGTAGGGTTTCCAAAGAAGCCACGGAGCTTCTCATTGAAAGCATTCCAGCTAGACAGCTCGTCCTCATGTGTCCAGAACTACTCACGCCGAGTTCCGCCCACGCATGCTAGCACGTAGGCTCCCAGGGGTTGTTCTGGCCAACACGGCCATACATGCTCAGCCAGTCCTCAAGGTCAACATTATCTTGGCCGGGGAATATGCCAGGATCGCGGGGACTGGCAGCCGTGACGTAAGATGTTGTTGAAGTCGCAGGTGCAGACGAGGTGTGAACACCGGGAGCCATGTTGGAAAGCTTCATGGCTTGGTCGCTGCCGAGCTATGTGGCGAGGACGGGGATCGCCAACCTCCATCGAAATGTTACGCGAACAAGGGATTAAAGACTGAAGACTATTTGCAATGTATATTCACAAAAACAATTGACCAGTTCAGCCGACAGCTCTACATCCAGGTGCAGTTAGTCTTCAACGGGGCGCTCACGCCCATCGTACGCAGGAAACACGCCGTTCTCACGCAGAAATCTATACTATCACAATCATAACTGATATTCGGAGTGATGCGAAAATTTAAGTATTTATTACCTGTAAAAGCAAGGCTTGCTTGTACCGCGCATTATTAGAAACACAATTGAAATATTGCATTTTGGTGTGGGGCAGTAAAACACAGCCAAACGTCATGAAGCTCTTCCGCCTCGCTGAGAGATGGCAAGCCGCCCTCCTCAGCGAAGCAACTGAAGACCAGGAGTGGGCCGTCCAGCGGGCCAGAGCCGTTGCCGAGGATCTCGGAAGATTTTCCTTGGGCGATGGACCCCTGGCAGCCGACCAACAGCCATAACCGATCGACAAATAAAGATTATTTCTATCCTATCCTATCCTCAGTTAGGCAGAAGAACGCGCTTAAAGCAGGCGCTGCCGAGCCTTACAGAACACATTCTGAACCATCTATCGCATCATGCACTTATCCAACGTGTACCATTGCCGTCTTTTACAGCTGCACAAATCACAGATGGAACACTGCATATTATTTTTATCCAAAGTTGTTGACCTCCACACCTTCATTCACTACTACCCTACAAGACAGCACGAATACTGGTCTGTGTTTCACCGACGTATGAACTACGACTTTCAAACTCTAAACTATGCTTTGCTTTCTTTACTAAACAGGTTTGACACCTCGATCCGTGAAAGCTGTTATAATTCTTTTCGAGACATCTTTCGTTAATTCTTCCTTTGGTGCATTAGCCTGCCACTATTTATCTCTTATATTCATTAATTGTCTATTCTGAGATGTTAGTGTATTTCTTGTATGGTTCTTTTTATGTTGGACCCCTTGTTCTTTGTTTTTGAATCTTTCTTCCAAATAGATTTGTCCTGCGTTGTATGTTTTTGTGCGTACCGCTTCCACCGATGCACACTTAAGAAAAGGCAGCACCGTCAAGCGGCTTTTTAGCGGCTTTTAATTCCTTTTCCACAGCCATGTACCTATGTGTGCATGTGTGAAATACAGACTCAGACTCATTACTATAATTATAACGCACCACCACCACCACCACCACCACCACCACCACCACCACCACCACCACCACCACCACCACTACCACCAGCAGCAGCAGCAGCAGCAGCAGCAGCACCACCACCACCACCACCAGCACCACCACCACCAGCAGCAGCAGCAGCAGCAGCAGCAGCAGCAGCAGCAGCGGCGGCGGCGGCGGCGGCGGCGGCGGCGGCGGCAGCAGCAGCAGCAGCCGCAGCAGCAGCAGCAGCCGCAGCAGCAGCCGCAGCCGCCGCCGCCGCCTGGTTACGCCCACTGCAAGGCAATGGCCTCTCCCATACTTCTCCAACTACCCCTTTCATGTACTAATTGTGGCCATGTTGTCCCTCCAAACGTCTTAATGTCATCCGCCCACCTAACTTTCTGCCACCGCCTGCTACGCTTCCCTTCCCTTGGAATCAAGTCCGTAACCCTTAATGACCATCGGTTATCTTCCCTCCTCATTATATACCATGCGCATGCCCCTCATTTGTTTTTCTTGATTTCAACTAAGATGTCATTTACCCGCGTTTGTTCCCTCAGCCAATCCGCTCTTTTCTTATCCCTTAAAGTTCCGCCCATCATTCTTATTTGCATAGCTAGTTGCGTCGTCCTCAATTTCAGCACAAACCTTTTCGTAAGCCTCCAGGTTTCTGCCCCATACGTGAGTACTGGTAAGACACAGCTGTTATACACTTTTCCCTTGAGGGATATGGCAACCTGCGGTTCATGATTTGAGAATGCCTGCCAAACGCACCCCAGCCCATTCTTATTCTTCTGGTTATTTCAGTCTCATGATCCGGATCCGTGGTCACTACCTGCCCTAAGTTGATGTATTCCCTTACCACTTCCAGTGCCTGGCTACCTATCGTAAACTGCTATTCTCTTCCGAGACTGTTAAACATTACTTTAGTTTTCTGCAGATTCACTTTCAGACCCACCCTTCTGCTTTGCATCTCCAGGTCAGTGAGCATGCATTGCAATTGGTCTCCTGAGTTACTAAGTAAGGCAATATCATCAGCAAATCGCAAGTTGCTAAGGTATTCTCCATCAACATTTATCCCCAATTCTCCCACTCCAGGTCTCTGACTACTTTCTGTAAACATGCTGTGAATAGCACTGGAGAGATCGTATCTCCCTGTCTGACGCCTTTCTTTATTGGGATTTTGTTGCTTTCTTTATGGAGGACAACGGTGGCTGTGGAGCCGCTATAGATATCTTCCAGTATTTTTACATATGGCTCATCTACACCCTGATTCCGCAATGCCTCCATGACTGCTGAGGTTTCGACTGAATCAAGCGCTTTCTCGTGATCAATGAAAGCTATATATAAAGGTTGGTTATATTCCACACATTTTTCTATCACCTGATTGATAGTGTCAATATGGTCTATTGTTGAGTAGCCTTTACGGAATCCTGCCTGGTCCTTTGGTTGACGGAAGTCTAAGGTGTTCCTGATTCTATTTGCAATGACCTTAGTAAATACTTTGTAGGCAACGGACAGTAAACTGATCGGTCTATAATTTTTCAAGTGTTTGGCGCCCCCTTTCTTATGGATATATTGGACATATTGAACATCTTATACTGAACGTCAACGCCGTGTTGAAGAAAGCCTGCGACTTCAGTTGCTCAGGTCGCCAGAAAGGCTTGAGTGTGTTGGATACGGACCCTTTTCCTGGCATCACTCAAGTTGTCCGACCACATCCAATCCCCGTCGCATTCCAATTATGGTGCGCCGGGGGACGCGTGTACCACGTTACCGGACTCGTCAGACTGGTTGGCGACCCCCACCTCATGCGCCACACGTCGAACTATTGTCTCCCCCCCCTCTTTACTCTATTGTCGAACTATTGTCTCCCCCCCCCTTCTTATTTTCTCCCCGCCCTTCAAACTCCAACATAACTCTCCCCTGCTATTCCTAATGCCTATGCCATATTCCCCCACTGACTTCTCTCCAGCCTGCTTCTTGCCTACCCTGGCATTGAAGTCGCCCATCAGTATAGTGTATATTGTTTTGACTTTACCGATCGCCGATTCTACGTCTTCAGAAAAGCTTTCGACTTCCTGGTCATCATGACTGGATGTAGGGGCGTAGACCTGCACTACCTTCAATTTGTACCTGTTATTAAGTTTCACAACAAGACCTGCCACCCTCTCGGTAATGCTATAGAATTCCTGTGTGTTACCAGCTATATCCTTATTAATCAGGAATCCGACTCCTAGTTCTCGTCTCTCGCTAAGCCCCGGTAGCACAGTACGTGACCGCTTTTTAGCACTGTATATGCTTCTTTTGTCCTCCTAACCTCACTGAGCCCTATTATATCGCATTTACTACGCTCTAATTCCTCCAATAACACTGCTAGACTCGCCTCACTAGATAACGTTAAACTTTGCCTGGTTCATATTCCAATGGCGGCCTATCCGGAGCCAGGGATTCTTAGCACCCTCTGCTGCGTCACAGATCTGACCGCCGCCATGGTCAAATGCTTCGCGGCTGCTGGGCACTGAGGGACGGGATTTGATTGCTGTATTCATATAGGAGGTTGTGACCAAGTACTGCACCAGGGTGGCGAATTCTACTCTGGTGAGAGAGTGTGTTACCGTTTCTTGTCACCGGGATCAGGCCGCACTCTAGGCCTGTTTGTGCAATTTTCGCAACACACGTTTTTTTGTTTTTTTTTTTCGGTGGAGAATTGCGCGGCACCAGGTAGATTCACCGGGATTCACCGGGTGGAGTATCCGCCTCGGGTGCCCGGTGCCGCGCACCAAGCACCCCAGGCGGATACTCTACCAGCCCCGCAGGAGTTGTACGCCTCATTTAACCTACAGTGGTGCTTTATTTGATCAGTCAAGGTGGACCAATCTGAGCTCGGTTATACCGCACGGACGGCACTCAACTAGAGAACCTGATATTTATGACCTGCACATGTGTGGCCATACATAATGGAGGAGATTGTTTGTTTAGGAGGGTCCTCGTAAAGTGATAAACTAAAGGAAAAGACATATTAAAAAGGGGGGAAGAAAAAAGAAAAAAAGGAAGAGAACAAGTGATTTGAACTCGTGACCCTTGGATGTTTCACGGAAAGATAGCTCAGTCGGTTGGTCCGTCAGGCCCCAGGTTACACTGAAGCGCTATAGCTCCTGTCCCGAGCCTCATACTTACGTTGAAAGGGACTGATGTCCGCGCTGGTCGATTGGCATACTTTCTTGGAAAAATGACCGCCCATGGGTAAGAGCGAACTCGAGAGGCTTTAGAGACTAGGAAAAGCTTGATCACGTGCTAGGAGAGTGCGGCACGCTTAGCGTGGGAAGCTAGCCCGAGTAACTATCTCAAGGACTGCTGCTCATGAGGGTGAAATATGTTCGTGTAATTATAATAACCCTAATAAGACTACTTTCGAAAAAAGAACGGCCCAGAGGGCTGTACTACGATTGCTATGACTGATAATTTTATATATATATATATATATATATATATATATATATATATATATATATATATATATATTCATCTCATCTATGGGATCGAATGCGAGCGCCGTTGCTTTGTCTCTGCGTGTAGTAGTTAAGACAACGAGTTTAAGGGAGGAGAAGAAGAAAGGAAAGTTTCTGAAGCATAATTGCAGCGCCTTGGTTTTAAAGCGCACCCGCGGTAGAGATACTGGAGGAGATATAGGCGTGCGTGGCCATGATACGCACATGGCAAGCTGCCTTAAAATATTTAGAGACTTGAGAGAAAGTTTCGTTAACAACCGATAACATGGCAATCAGCACTCGAATACGACGCGAGAAATTATTGAGACGTGGAAATTGTCATATATACTCCCATAAAGCAGTTCCACGGTGGCTTAGCGGCTATGCTGTTGCACTGCAAAGTATGAGGTCACGATATCCATCCCCGGCCGCGGTGGTCGGGGCGGCGGCCGCATTTCGATGGAGCGAAATGCAAAAACGCCCGTGTTCCGTGCACGAAGAGCACGCTAAGGATCCCCTGGCGGTCAACATTAATCCTGAGTGCCCCAATGCATGCTTCAAATGGAAATCTAGGTTTTTGGCACGCCAAACTCGAGAATGTGGGGGCGGCAGCACGGCCGTGGCAATGGCGCATAACCACGCATGGCTTGTTTTACAGATTCTGCCGCTTATCGTCAGCAGTGCGGAGCCCAGTTCAGCGACGGTGGATGTCACCCGGATGAGTATGTTGGATCGTCGAGCAGCACTGACATCAGCAACAGACAGCGGGCATATAAAGCCAACACTGCACTCGGCTACCTTCAGTGGGGGCGGCAGCATGGCAGCGGCAATGATGCATAACCACACATGACTTGTTCTACAAGTCGAATATTAGTCTCATGTATCAAGACTACGGTCAAATTGCCTATGTCAAATAATGCTGCCGCTCCCTGTGAAGTGTTGTGAAGTTTCGAGCATGTGGTGGTTAGATCTAAAGGTCTTGCTTTCCGGGGATGTAGAAACAAACCCTGGCGCAACTGTGGAAGAAATACTGAAACAAATTTTGGATAAGCAAATTCAAATGGACAACAGGCTCGCCAGTTTGGAAGAGAGCCTAGTTAAAGGAACACTAAAGCGAAACAATAAATCAGTTTAGACTAATGAAGCATCGTTTGAGAACCCTGCAGGCAGTCATTTCAAAAAGATAGTTAGATTATTAGATGAGAAAATGAACGTCCAAGTATCAGTATTTGAATTTCGCGCCGGAATCCCAGCGCCGGTACGTCAGCGTGACGTCAGGGATTGCAAAGTATGTTTTCGCATTTGGGCCGCCTTGGCTGAATAAAGGTTCCCGAAACTTGCCATGTTTAATATTTGGTTCCTTTAGAACAAAATGCAGTCAATCTGTACCGCTATATATGATTAGTAGGCCCTAGAAGATGCCATCAAAATCCAAGATGTCACAGCCCCCAGGTGCGGGAACTTAAGTAGGTGTCGCCACCCGTATTTCGTTCTTGCGCTTTTTCTGGCTTACCAAACGTCTTATCGTTGAAAGAGTGGGGGTTTTGGTGTTGTAGAACGGTAATTTACTGATGCAGAAGAAATCATTTTTTACTTTAGTGTCCCTTTAAAATTACGAATCAATGTGCTCGGGTGGAAATCCTTGAAAGAACGATCGAAGACGTTAAGCGAAAAGTTCAGTATCAACAACAGCGACTAACTGATTTAGAGGACCGGGAACGACGGAATAATGTTATTGTATTTGGTGTTCCCGAGACTGAAAACGAGACGCGTGAAGATATCATGCAGCAAGTTGTAAAAAATATTTTTTTCCGACAAACTTCGCGTCACGATTTCATCAGTTGAAAGAATACATATGTTTGGTCAAAAGAAACCATCATTCAATAGACCTGTTATCCCAAAATTGTACGATTACAATCACAAGGTGGTAATCTTTAAGAACTGCAAAAAACTCAAAGGAACGAAAATTTGTGTTTCTGACGACTATTCACCGGAAACAGTCGCAAAAAGAAGACTACTTTGGAAATCGGCTCAGAGTGATAAACGCGATGGCGCCAAGGTCAGTCTTGTTCACGATAAGCGTTTCAATAACATTGCTTACACATAGGACTTTGAGCAGAATGTGCGCATGAAACTGCGCATTGAACTACTCCCGAAAAAGTTTAGTGACGCGCAAGGCACCCCGAAATAAGGTTACTGAACATTAATGCACGGAGCATAGTGAATAAGGTAGAACAGCTTGAATACTTGTCATTGCTTCACAACACACTGCTCATTGCCATACGAGAAATGTGGTTGCACAGTGACGTGCAGGACGATGAGGTATTTCAAAGCACTTACAATGTAATCCGCAAGGATAGAGCAACACGAGGTGCTGGCGTGGCGCTTCTAGTGAAGAAACCACTCAGATATGAAACTGTGCCCTCAATAAACGGGCATGAAAGCGTGTGGTGCAAACTATTTCTTGGCAATACCATTTTGCTAGTTGGCGTTATCTATATAGCCCCCGGAAGCCCTGTTGAATTTTTGTATGTGCTTGACCAGCATTTAAATAACATAAGGAATGCCAGAAGTATAATAATTTTAACAGGGCATTTTAATTTACCAGGTGTCGATTGGGATGCGAGAATTACGGGGCCAGTGGAAAAACCTAGCGCTGATATAATGTTCGAGATTATGCTTAAGCATAAATTTGTTCAGGTAGTTCATGAGCCGACCAGGACACAGGGGCAAAATAAATCTACGCTAGATTTGTTATTTTTGACTAACGGAACATTTAATTTTAATGTCGACATTGAGGAAGGCATATTCGACCATAAAACAGTAGTAGCAGTGTTAAGTATAGGTAACGCGCAATTAGAAAAATATTCCTCTGTATATGTGTATAACTTGAATCGGGCTGAAGACATGTCGGTTATCGACTACTTAGAACGTGCTCTTGATAATATGCCGGTTGATAACGACATAAATAGGGTTTGGAGATACTTTGTCTCAGTTGTTTGCGCCTGTTTAGAAAACTATGTGCCCAAGAAAAGGAAGCGCATAGGAAAACCCAGTCCATGGGTAACTAGAAACATTACTCATTTGAAGCGGCGACTAAATCGTCCATGTAGAAGGATGCCAAGGCGATGTGCAGAAATAGCCAGTCTCAGTACGCAAGTTAGAAAAGAATTAAAAGATGCGATGGCGGCATTTTTTTTCAGCAACAGTGGTGGATTACTTACAAAACTCGCTTCAAAAATTCTGGAATTACTTATCTGGTTCTACGTGCAACATTAATGAAATTAAGTTAGACGCAAATGTCTGCGCTAAACCAGCATTGATCGCACAGGCTTTTAACAGTATCTTTAATTCTATATTTACACCTGGCAGTAATAGGCACCCCATAAATGCGAGTGATGGTTTGTTGCTCTGTGAAGTTAGAAATGTTATTGTACTTCCTCGAGAAGGCATTCTAGCATTGTTGTTAAAACTGGATACCAAAAAATCTTGTGGCCCCGATGAAATCTCCAATGAGTTTTTAAGGCGTTATTGTGAATGGATATAACATTTTTTGTCTAGAATTTTTGCAATGTCATTTCGTATCGGAGGTGTGCCGGAAGATTGGCTCCTTGCACGCATCGTACCCATATTTAAAGCGGGCAATAAGTTATTGGCGGAAAACTATCGGCCAACTTCCATTACATGCTCCACGTGTAAAATGTTAAAATATTTTAGAACGGGCGCCCTGTCCCGTTCTCTTCTCTTGTGTGTGTCTCTTTATTTGGCGTCTTCATATCTTATAATGAACAGCTACCAACTAGCCCAACAAGAAGTGCTTTTAACATAATATCGAAACATCTGGTTGAATATATAGAAAATAATAACTTATTCTACAGCAAGCAGCTTGGCTTTCGCCAACGTCTGTCAACAGTGATGCAGCTTTTTGAGCGTCGCAATTAACAATAAGGAACAAATTGATGTTACAGCAATTGATTTTTCGAAGGCTTTTGACCGGATGTGTCACACAAAACTTGTTGAGAAATTGTATAAACTTGGAGTTAATACACAAATTGGGAAATGGATCTATGCGTAACTTACAAATAGAAAGCAATATGTTCAAATAGCAGGCGAAAGATCATCCTCCTTACCTGTTTTATTTGGTGTGCCACAAGGTTCGGTTTTAGGACCAATTTTGTTTCTATTATATGTAAATGACATTGCTAATGACTTGCATCCTAACATTGAACTGCGCCTACATGCGGATGATTGCCGTATTTACTGTCGCGTTAGGAATTTCCAGGATCAAGTGTTGTTGAACGAATAGTTGCAAAGAATTTATGACTGGTGTGTTACATGGGACATGAAAATTGATTTCGATAAATCAGCTTACGTGACTGTATCTAACAAGAAAACCCAGTTGCATTTTACTTACAGAATAAATAACAGCCCACTTCAACAGGTTAGTAAGCTTAAGTATCTCGGGGTCACAATCACGCACAATTTGAGTTGGAACGCACACATTTAAAACATTTGTGGTTCTGCTCAACGCAAACTCGGTCTGTTAAGGCGAAAGTTGAAAGATGCTGCACCCGAGGTAAATCTCAAGGCGTACAAAACAGTTGTACGGCCCGCACTGGAATACGCATGTATAGTCGGGGATCCGCACCAAGTGCGCTTGATAAGTAAACTGGAACAAATTCAAAGACTAGCCGCAGGGTTTATTTTTAATGCTTATCAAAGGACGCAGTCTGTAACTGCGTTATCGTCTCTTGCCGGCTTGGCCGAACTCGCAACGCGCAGAAAAAGAGCCAGGTTGAAATTCTTGTACAAAATGTATAACAATAAATTCAATTTGGACTCCAGACTATACTTGCGTCCCCCTGGACGAGTGTCCCCACGTACAGGTCACCCTCATGCTGTAATGCCGTATGTTGATGCCTTCAAATTTTCCTTTCTAGTGAAAACTATAGTTGATTGGAACAAACTTGACGCAGATGTATTTATTGAAACGCACACAACTGAATCATTTGAGCGCAAACTGTCGTGTGTTTGCTGAATGCATTGTTTGTTTATTGCGGAACTGGTGTTACGTGTTTGTGGAAAACTATTTTTCCCTCACCCCTGTAACAGCCCGGAAGGGCTAGCAGTATTGGAAATAAATAAATAAATAAATAAATAAATAAATAAATAAATAAATAAATAAATAAATAAATAAATGGAAATTCAATTCATTTCAACCCCCGTATAGGAGACCACGCATTCCTATAGAGCGCAACGTTTCACTCCTTAGATTTTCCTAGGCTTGTATGTTTAAGCCTGATTCAGCTCAGCCGCGGGTCGGCCCGGTACTGTGAAAGAAGAGACTGGTGGGCTAGCTGGTGCTACATTACCTGACGTAAATCGCAAGTAAGCACAAAGGATGATAATGCCAAGAAGTGATCTATGTTGCGACGGTGGCTTCTTTCCCTGTTGTATTCTGGTATATATGTATTAAGCGTGTGCAATAAAGTTTCAATTGTTAGTAGCGCTGCGTATTCGTTCTCTTCTGTTCTCCTACCTGCTCTCTTGCACTTTACCTCAGGCCACTATTGCACTACCACTGGGATTGACCCACACTCCATGTAACACGACTCTGTAACTGTTGAGTAAATACATTTCGACGAAGTGGCTAAGTTTAACCTACACTCAAAAACGGTTATCGACCGTTCATAAGAATATGCGTTCTAGCTACTATAACGAAATATAAACATCGTGCCTAGCATAGTTCAGTAAGGAAAAACGGAAAATGAGTGACAATTCTCGCATAACGCTAAAAAAAATATGAGAGAGGATGAGTATTCAGCAACTATATTCAAGCCACATAAGAATCCTCCGCACTCTTTGAAAATTCGGTCCGCGCCAACCATAATGTCACCAAGTATATTATAACGTAACCAAGTCAAGGGCGCAAACAGATAGCTGTCTGGTGGTCGTGGCTGAGAGTGTCTGGACACAGGACGCATTGTGGTGTGCGTTGAGGACGACGTCTTGCGTTGTCAACATCTGCGCGCACGGTGCTGTGCATGCAACTCAGCAAGCAGTGTTGAGGCGTAGTGGCCAGTTCTTGGCGGGTGTCGAGAATCGAGGCTGTTGAAGGGAATAACGCTGAAGACGGTGTCTCCGAACGGAGTGCAACTGTGGCAGGAGAACTGCGACTGTCGCTGTGCCTTATTGCCCTTGCTAATTCATGCTGCGTCACCACTTCAGGTGAAGTGCGGTTGTGCAGGGCAGGGTATTGTGACTACTAGCAGGATGTTGGTCTCGAGATGGCGTGGCTAGTCTGGCGGCTGCTCGTATGTTGCGTAATTTGCCAGTGCTTTCGTCAGAGAAGCTAAGGAAAGCAGGTGCTATCCTCGTTCGTATTGTCGGGTTCGCGTAATCCGAGAGAGATGTATCAGGCTGGATCGGCAGTGTACGTTGTGAGCAAGGTGCTCGTACGGTGAAGCCGTACTGCGAAATTGCGAACTGCCGCAGGTTCTCATAGTTTCCCGTGCCTAGAAAAAGACCGTCTGGAAGCTCGCGATAGGCATGGAGATAGCACAAGTGTGGGTCGCTGGTGTTTTTGGCGTAGAAGTTACGTACAGACGTAGAAACCAGACGGCAAAGCTGGTGCTGTAAAACTTCGGTGGGCCATGCATCCGCGGAAGGTGCGAGCAGAAAACATCTGAATGCTCAGAAGAACTTTTTGTTGGGCGAGTTGATGCATATTAGCAAACAGTTTTATAACTGCGCGAACAAACGACCACAGGGAGAGAGCCCACAAGGCTGGCGCAGACTTGCAACTAATCTTTATTCCACAAAGACGACATATATGTACACCTCAGAAATACACCACTGCGCGTGCGCGGAGAAAGCATGATCACCCAAAAACTTTCTGTTCAAGAAAAACGTAACCTAACTACATTGATCAATAACCCTCATTTCATTTTTGTGCAGATAAACAGAGGTGTCGCTGACACAATCATCTCCCTTCTTTCTAATATGATACGCCTCGCGTAACTCTCTCACTCGGCTATCTCGGCACCGGCACAATATTGCTACGGTAGAGTATTTCCGATCACCAAGAGGCGAGCAGTGTGAAGACGACGACGTCGATTGGAGGCTAGCGCGGGCTGTTGCCTCTTGGCCAAGTGCGGCGTATTTCCCTGTAAACAGGACGTGTATACCCTACCTCGGATTGATGACACCCTTGATTGCCTCCACGGTGCTCGCTATTTCTCCTCTATTGACCTTCGCTCCGGCTACTGGCAGGTTGCCGTGGACGATGTCTACCGCGAGAAGAGTGCCTTTGTAACACCCGACAGGCTTTATCAATTCAAAGTGATGCCGTTCGGTCTACGTAACGCTCCTGCCACTTTTGAACGCATGATAGACTCCCTTCTTCACGGTTTCAGATGTTACACGTGCCTGTGCTACTTGGACGACGTTATAGTATTCTCCCCAACGTTCGCTACCCACCTCGAGCGCCTCTGAGCAGTGCTGGACGTTTTTCGTCGAGCCGGTCTGCAACTCAACGCATCAAAGTGCCAATTCGGCCGTCGTTAGATTACCGTCCTTGGACATCTCGTTGACGCAAAAGGAGTGCAACCGGATCCAGGCAAGATTCATGCTATTACGCACTTCCGCGTTCCGAAGTGTGTCAAGGATGTGCGCAGCTTCATCGGCCTTTGTTCATACTTCCGCCGTTTCGTGAAAAATTTTGCCGCCATAGCACGACCACTAACCGAGCTTTTGAAAAAAGACGCCCCTTTCCAGTGAGGCGATAACGAGGCCTCTGCCTTCTCGCATCTAATCGACCTTCTCACAACGCTTCCCGTTCTGGCCCATTTCGATCCTTCTGCGCCTACCGAAGTCCGTAATGATGCCAGCGGTCACGGAATTGGCGCAGTACTGGCACAACGCCAGCGCGGCCACGACCGCGTTATCGCTTAAGCCAGCAGACTCCTGTCACCCGCGGAGCGCAACTATTCCATCACTGAGCGTGAGTGTCTGGCCCTAGTTTGGGTGGTTGCGAAATTCCGCCCATACTTATAGGGCCGACCTTTCTCCGTTGTCACAGACCATCACGCGCTTTGCTGGTTATGCTCACTGAAAGATCCTACAGGAAGACTTGGTCGCTGGGAATATTCGTATTCTGTAATCTACAAATCTGGCCCACTACACAAGGACGCTGACTGCCTGTCTCGCTACCCGGTCGACGAGCCTGATGACGCCGACAGTATTACCGCCAACGGCATTTTCTCTGTGTCTGCCTACGCTAACACCGTCAATGAGCAGTACCGAGACCTATCGCTGGGAGTACTCATCGAGCGTCTGCTGTCTACACCTACCGACGCATCCGTTCGCCGATATGTCCTCCAGGGCGGCATTATTCACCGAAAGAACTTACTCCCTGACGGCTCTGATCTTCTTGTCGTGCCAAAACATCTACGACTGACTGTTATTGTTGAGATGCATGACGCACCCACTGCAGGACATCTTGGGGTAACTCGCGCGTACGACCGCGTCCGCCGCCGCTTCTATTGGTCTGGTCTCGCTCGCTCCATCCGACGCTATGTTGCTGCCTGTGATTCCTGCCAGCGTCGGAAAACACCTCAGGTGCTACCTGCCGGTCATCTGCAGCCCATCGCCGTCCCTGTGGAACCGTTCTTTCGTGTTGGATTAGACCTCCTCGGTCCATTTCCCACGTCATCCTCCGGGAACAAATGGGTAGCCGTCGCAAGTGATTACGCCACCCGATACGCTATCACGCGGGCTCTCCCTACCAGATGCGCCACTGACGTCGCGGACTTTCTCTTGCGTGACATTATCTTGCTTCATGGCGCCCCGCGACAGCTGCTTACTGACCGTGGTCGTAATTTCCTTTCGAAAGTTATCGCCGACATTGTGCGTTCCTGCTCCATTCAACACGAGCTGACTACTTCATACCATCCTCAAACCAGTGGCCTAACAGAGCGGTTAAACCGTACTCTTACCGATATGCTGTCCAAGTACGTTTCCAAGGACCACCACGACTGGGACATTGCCCTTCCTTACGTCACATTTGCGTAGAATTTTTCCTGGCACTACACCGCCGGATTTTCATTTTATCTACCGCATGGTCGCGAACCGACCTTTGCCCTAGACACGGCACTTCGTCCTGCTTCTATCTCAACAAGCGAGTATGCGCGCGACGCCATCACCCTCGCCGACCATGCACGCCAGCTTGCCCGTACTCGACTGACGGCCTCGCAAACCACTCAGCAATGTCAGTACAACGCCCGCCACCGTGACGTACAGTTTTGCCTGGTGCGCTCGTGCTCCTGTGGTCGCCGTCTCGTCACGTCGGACTTGCAGAAAACCTCCGTTCGCGATACACAGGGCCCTACCGCCTGTGGCGTACGAAATTGCTCCTGTGAGTTCAACGTCGTCCTCTACTCTGGCATCTAGTGGTGTCGTGCAGTCAGTAGGCTCAAAGCCTACTACACTGCTTCCGAGTCTGGCCTTTAGGTGCTCCAGGACGGCGCTTTTGCCGCTGGGGGTAGTGCTACGGTACAGTATTCGCGATCACCAAGACCCGAGCAGTGTGAAGACGACGACGACAATTAGAGGCTAGCGCGGGCTGTTGCCTCTTGGCCAAGTGCGGCGTATTTCCCTGTAAATATAGTTGTATATAGCTTTTCGTCTGCGTCTTCCTACGTAACAATATCTAAACTTCTTTCAGGATCAGCTTACACGGGCATGCCAAGCAATGTGTAGGAAGGCGCCCACTCACTTTATTCTTAATCGACAATTCATGCTCACGCATGCGTATGTTACCACAACTTCCTGTTTAGCCTACGTAGACTTTGACGCATGATAGAGGAACCTCATAGACTGCCCCAACACTGCAATCTACGTAGGAACTGGTGTGCTTTATTCCGCACCCTTGGGACCTATTCGTGCTTCTTCCTATGCGCGAGCATAATCCAGCAAGCTTGCCAGGAGCCAAAAATGCCACCTGTACTCCATATCGTTTCACAACTTTTTTTGAAATTGTGGGAAATCTTGCGAACATATGTCACAACTTTACGTTCTTTTATCTTTGCGTTCCCTTGCAGCTTCAGTAATATTGTTTTCCGTTTTAATCATCTGAAGCACGGCCTCTGAAGCACTACCCAGGACCGAAAGAAACGTCACGCAGAACAAGGGTGTCTTCGCTACGTAGCGAAACGTGGTGCAGACCGCGAATGTATGTATTAATGTATATAACAGTATACGCATTATTAACATACGTATATAATAATAATATATGGATGTTAAGGAATATTTGAATTACGTACAGGCCCACACTTCATGTAAAATTTAACACTTCTGCCATGATGCGATGTGCCATTTGAGGTCATAGTAATGCTGCACGATCTACGCGATTATGAACAATGAAGCAGAACAACGTTTCAAGCGAACACGTCTCCCTTCGTGTTCTGTGGCCTGTGGAGACAAACAGCAGTGGTACGGGAAGGTAACGTTAACATTGACTCACCACTCTCGCATTGAATTAAATCCTGAAGTAATTGCACATTCGCTGCCAACATCAGCACTAATTATCGTCAGTCAAAGCAAACAGCATACAAAGCTTCGCTTACATCAAATCCCACAGTGCGTGCGATCCGCAAATGTTTTTTTTTTTAACTTGCGTGTGTGTGAGCAATGAGGTACGCCGCTTCTGGGAACTAGCAGTCGCGCTCATGGGTCGAGTGGAACTCACGATGCTCTCGTTCATGGTGCAGTCGTCTCGGTCGTTGTTGCTGCAGTACATGGGTCGGTGTCCCATGGTGATAATCCAGGGCCTCTCGCGGCGCCGCTCGGCCCGCGTAGCCTCCTGCGTTACGAACGTTTCATTAGGGAGAACATGCTCTCGTAAATGGTTTTTGCGGTGAACCAATAACGTTTTAGTGAACAATTTTTTTTGAGGTAGTTGGTTGAGCGAAGGATACAACAGTAGCACGGAATAAATGGGCGAGTAAACAAGGTTGGCACTTGCTTCCAACTAAGGTTCATTGAAGAAGCACGAGATCTAAAAAAAATACTGCACATGACTGGCGTGAGGCATCAAATTATTGATAAAAAAGCATTTGATCAGACCGATTAACCACAAGGGACCCCGAGAGAGCCACATCACAGCCATACGCCACGGCAGAACCATGCGACTAACATAAATAATAGGTATTATAACAGGTATTCACGAGAATGAAACAACTGGGTTAAGGATGAGCCGCCGAAGAAGAGCGAAATGTGCCCGAACTGAATTATTATTTCCTTCTCATTATTTTAATAACCCTGACACTATCGCCATCGTAACTTCGTGCTCTCTGCGCTTAGGGGAAGAGAGCACCGACGGCTAGCCGCGTAGCGAGACCCCGACGGTGGGTCCGACACCGCAGTTGCCACCGGCCTCCGACGCCAGTGCTGCGCCACAAGTTCGATGCAGCGGCCGAGTGGAAGAAAAATGCCGTTTATTCATTCAGAGCCACCGCTCCTACAGGATATCAGTGTGGGCGCCCATGTTGCAGAATATTCAACGGCTTAGAACACAATAAAACAGCTATGTCTTGTCGCCATATGTCATTCCTTTTCGATGAGTCGTTGGATATCTTGCTGTAAGAAATCTCCGCGCGACTCGCCGATTTTTGTGGTACTAAGGCTCGGTGGCGAGATAACAGCTGCGTCAACATGCGCCTCCTTAGGGCTCCCAAGCTCAAGTTTGGATGGATGGATCGATGGATGTTATAAGCGTCCTCTTTGGAACGGGGCGCTGGGTTGCGCCACCAAGCTCTTGCTATTATACTGCCTAATGTCCTACATAGGTTAAACCATAAAAAAAGAAAAAAAAAACGCTATGAACTCCCACAACCAAATTTTCTGACCCCCTATTGCGAAATGTGCTTTTCTACGTCTCCGTCTTTTGTCGTTTCCCTGCTTTTATTCCACCAATCCTCCAATCGGGGCCTCTTGCTAATCCCTATTGCGCACATGTTTACTTTTCCACTGCTCTCGCTGAACTCAAGGACTTCAAGGAGGCCAGTGGTGCCTAAATCGACCGCTGGGTAGACGTCTTCACATTCTAATACAACATGCTCTACTATTGCCCGATCAGCTGCCATAACAGTGACACAAACATCGGGGGCCTGGAGCCTCCTGTCAAGTTCGACAGTTTCGCGGGTAGATGGTAACAAAAGGAACACAGCAAAGGGGCAGCCGCCGTTCGAAGGACCAATTAAGTCGTAAAGCCAAAGTTTGCCGCTTCACTTGGTGCTCGATATAACTGGCGGCCGTGTTGTTGCTTCGCCGCCCAACTTAGTCGTGACAGTTTACTCGTGGCGACGTGAATAGCTAGAATAAATAACACGAATAGCTAGAATAGAATAACACGACGTCCTTTCAACGACGCATTGAACGTTGGTTGATTTGCGCGTTCGACGAACATTGTGCATTTTGGTGTTTGTTTGACAGAGCACATGACCAGTAACATTTCTGTAGTTGCAAGTTTAAAGCAGTTGACCGTTTTAGCACAGGTGTACGATCAGGTAGCCCATTGCTAAAAGAATGCCGACAATACTGTGGGGCACCTTGAATATGCGGGTTGTGTTGTGGGAGGAGGGCAGCGGTGGTTTGAATTGCTTTGGCTCTTGGTCGTTCTTTAGTACCGGTCCAACATCAGCACGTGCGATCGTGATCAAGCTCAATACGAATAACAGTTTACGGTCGCGATCGAGGATGTAACTGTTGTACGGACCAATCGGGACTCAGCTGAGCTCACTGAGCATTATGGTGCAGACGACAGCCTACAACTGAGATCTACTTGATCCGTATCGTGCAAGATCGTGATCGAAAAGTGCCCGTACAGAAGCACGCGATACGGATTCGACTCTAGAGCTTTCTAAAGTGCCTGAGTGACAGCGTTTTAAATTGACAATATGATGAGACACCTGAAGGACGTCACAGATATGTCGCGCGACGCGATGATAGAAATGTCTCCCTTGGTACTTATGAGGAGGCTTTCCAGGCTAGTTTCGTCACGCTTTTTTAGTCTTTGAAGAATCATTCGCCTGCTTTTTTTTAACATGCAGCGATTTCGCATAACATTGCTCCACTCGATGCACCTGAGCGAAGCTACCACGCTTGCCGACGCTCCGCGGTGCCACTCAGTGAAGCTACCCACCAATGTCTCCTTTATTAATGGATCCCAGTTACACGCAAGGGTCTTCTCAATTGCCTGCGCTACGCGGACAAACATGTCGCAGTTTCGCCCGCAAGGCGAAGCATCGATTGCTATAGGCAATTAGAGCACATCTATACGAAGTAAAGATACTAGTTTTATTAGACGTATAAACTTGGAAACATTCGCTTAGTAACTGAATTAACAAGCATGTGGTGTTAGCGCGCACGAGCAAACACGAATACACTCTATGAGCGCGGACACTCGCTGTCAGAACGGTGCTGTGAGCAACGCGGCAGCAGCAGCGAGCGAAGTGACCTTCGTGCGGTCTACCACTCCATCGCAAGAGCGCGAGCACACGGCGCACACAAAAGTATGAACCGTCTGCAGGTTATTTACAAGATACGGTGCGCGCGACCACGCGCGGCCGTGCGAAGTACACTTGGAAGAGCCAAACCCGCCCCTCTCCCTCCCGCGCTGCCTCCCCGCTTGGATCCATATAGAGCGCGCGAGACTGAGCCGCGATGATCAGTTGCCTCTGCACCCGGTGACGTATTTAGAATTGCTAGTAGGTACAGCGGGGCGTGGCGCTTCTCCCGGCGCTCGACGTTTCTGCGCAGGCGCGACTAAGAGCGTGTGCGAGAGAGAAAATCTGGGGGCCTTTGCTCCTTGAATATGTGAATTTGCCTAGGCACTACGGAGGAGATTTCTTAGCGCGTGTTGTATGCGTTTGTCCGGTAGACATGACGGCATTGCGGAGTGGGGTCGAGTTTCTTTACGCTCCGCCGCTGGCTGCCCGCGCCCTGAGGTAGTGGGCGCGGACGCCCTATTTGGTAATCGCTGTGTCTTACCAGTACTCACCTACAAGGCAGAAACCTGGAGGCTTACGAAAAGGGTTCTACTTAAATTGAGGATGACGCAACGAGCTATGGAAAGAAGAATGATGGATGTAACGTTAAGGGGGGATAAGAAGAGAGCAGATTGGGTGAGGGAACAAGCGCAAGTTAATGACATCTTAGTTGAAATCAACAAAAGAAATAAGCATGGGCAGGGCATGTAAAGAGGAGGGAAGGTAACCGATGGCCATTAAGGGTTACGGACTCGATTCCAAGAGAATGGAACGTAGCAAGGGGCGGCAGAAATTTAGGGGGACGGATGATGTTAAGCAGTTTGCAGGAACAACATGGCCACAATTAACACATGACCGATGCAGTTGGAGAAGTATGGGAGAAGCCTTTGCCCTGTAGTGGGCGTAGCCAGGCTGATGATGATGATAGTGACATCTGAAGGGGCAGGGTTGTGACTGGTGTATAAGTCGCGGATCGCTTTGATAGATTGTCGAGACGATAGATTGAATTTTTTACCAGCACTGCTCCAGGAAGGCAAATGTAACCGGCAAACGGAAGCCTCAGGAGAGCACCTGAGGTTATGATAAAGCAGGCGGCACAGGACCTACGGGGCACCGAAGGGGTAGCGGCGGTATTAAATCGGCAGGCAGCACGGCCAGTGGGTTGGGGCCGCGCAGGCCGAAGCGTGCAAGGGAGGGTGCGCATAAAAAATGGGCTGTCGGCGACAGCGGACAGCCGATATTATACATTCCTGGTACGCGCAGGCCTTGGCCAGGCCCAACCCACGGGCCAGTCCGAGTTCCAGCTTTGATGTCCCCGTTGCCGCTTTGGGGTCCTGGAGGCGCTGCCAACAATGCTAAATAATGGCACGTTGTTTCAATTAGTACAAAAGACTATTGAAAAATATAATTACGTCCAGCCGCAAACTTGCGACGCTAATTTCAGCACTACTACGCTCCGCGACTTCTGCCAGCACGCCTAGGGACAAACGCATACAACACGCGCTAAGAAACTCCTCCTCAGTGCCTAGGCAGTCTTATATTGAAGGAGCAAAAGTGGCAACATTTCCTCTCTCGCACCGACTCTTACTCACGCATGCGCGCAAATGTCCGGCGTCTGCGCAAGCACCACGTCCCGCTGTACGTACCTACTAGAATAGTAAATACGCCATTCGGTCACGAAATGCGCATTTGCTGCCGGAGCACAATGCCGCCCCCCCTCCTTCCTTCCCATCCCCCACGAGCATTCCCGTGACGGAAAACAGAGTGTTTGATCTCCGCTTTCTTTGTTCGCGCACGACAGATTGAGCTGCGATTGTCTGTTTGAATTGCGATTGTCCGCTTCCCTGGCGTGTTTACTTTGGCACGTACAGTATCAGGGGTGAGGTCCGCCACTTAAAAAGCTGGCGTTGCCTTCGCCGTGACGTGGCATGTGCTCACATGGACACAACGGCCGCGTCGGTTGCTTCGGAAGCGCCGAAGAGCACCTCTTGCTGTGGTGCTCTATTCTCTGAGAGCTTTAGTAATTAAACCAGAACACGTTTGGAAAACTTGGTGGAGGTGCTGAGCCCTTTACCGACCTCAAACTATGCAGCCACCGGAAGCTCGCTCCCGTTTTCGCCTTGCCTCAGGACCAAAGCAGCCTGATCCTCCCCAGGCATCGTCTATCGTCTGCTCCCGTGCACTATGCCAAACAGATCCTCCTGTCTTGAGCGGCACCGACGATCATGACATGGAGGATTGGTTCTCGTCATACGGCCGCGTGAGTGCTCATAACAAATTGGATGGCACAGCTTAAGTGACTAACGCCACCTTCTATGTTTCTGGAGTCGCTAATCTTTGGTTTCGCAATCATGAATCCGGCCGTTCCACCTGGACAGCACTTACAATAATGTTTAAAAGCAGTGCTAAAGACGTACACCGGGCTACAGAATATAGGACGGGACACACACGGCGCTGGACACACACTGGACACACACAGCGCTGTGTGTGTCCCATCCTCTATTATGTGTCCGGTGCACGTTTTTAGCGCTATTCTTAAACATTATGGAAAACTACCAATTCGCCCAATCTACCGTTCTTCAGGGCATTTACGAATTGTTTCAAAGTATTCGGTCGCTCTGCTGTGAGAAAGCTTCGCGCGGAAGAGCTCATGTGTGGTCGCGCTCAGCAAAAGGGTGAAAACATCACCAGCTACATTGAAGACGTAGTAGACCTTTGCCGGCGCATTAATCGCGTTGTGCCCGAAGCTGGAAAGATAAAGAATGTAATGAAAGGCATAGAAGATGACGCCTTCCAAGTGCTCTAGGCGAAAAATACTGAAATGGCTCACGCCGTCATTACGGTCTAGCTACGGTGAGCTCCGCAAACAGCGCCTTACTACACGCCGAGATTTCGCGCCGGACGCCACGATTTCGGCCCTAACAGACAGTTCGAGTGCTGCTCCCGCCCACTCCTCCTTCCTAGACCAAATCATACTATTTGTTCGAGAGGAAGTCATTCGCCAAGTGTCACTCCTGCCTGCTACCCAGTCGTCTGGGTCATCTTTGTCTCCGGAACTCCGACGCGTCATACACGAACAAGTCAGCAACGCGCTACCTATCGCTAATGAGCCACCTCCAGCGTCGGTTTCGCTCAAGTACGCTGGTCTCGTCGGCAGTGCAAGACTTCCGCCTGCAGTTGCCTACTACACGCCCACAAGCGGCTTCTACGTGTCACCTTCTGCAGCTGTGAACGACACGCTCTGAAGCGGCTTCTGAGCACCTCCACAACTCTACGCCAGGCTCAGCATTGTGCACCCAAATATGGGCCACCTGTTCACAATCCGTGGCCGACCTACAAAAACCAGCCCGTCTGCTTCGCGCGTGGCTTTTCTGGCCACGTGGCACGGTTCTGCCGCAGGTGGGGCTGGTACCCTGCTGGCACTGAGTAACCACAAGGAAATGCTCTAGACACAAAGTCCAGCTATGCTCCACCAGTTCCGCACTTTGCTTCCTCTTCTTATCTTCAACGCTAGTCGGTCTCAAACTCCACGTCGACTCTCACTGTCTCCCATTATCTGCTACCCTCCAGCTGTGGAGGAAAACTAATAGGCGCACTTTCGGAGGCAAGAATTTGGATCTGATCGCACTGCGGCCACTGTGCCACTGTGCCATCTGTGTGATCAGTGCCATCAGTGCCACTGATCGCACTGATGACCACTCCTCTTCGTATTGACGTCATGGCGCTTCCTGTTTCTGCGTCTGAGCCGGCATGTGACAATTTTTTTCGGTCTATTGATCCTAAACGGACCCCGAGTCAGCGCACACTGGTCGTCGAGTTTCTTAACCAATTTCCGCGTTCTTTTGGCCTCCAACAATAATGTTTAGGACATACCTCCACAGTTGTTTATCACACCGACACCGGCAGCCATGCACCGCTACGCCAGCGTGCATACATTGTGTCCGCAATGGAACACCGTGTCATCGACGACCACGTAGGAGAAATGCTCTAACACGGCGTGATGGGCCTCTCCAGCAGTGCTGGTCAAGAAGAGAGATGGGGAAATTTGTTTTTGAGTGAACTATCGATGACTCAACATGACAACCCGGAAAGATGCCTAGCCTCTCCCCCGTATCGACGATGCACGGGACTGCCTCCAAGGCGCTGAATTGTTTTTGTCCTTCAACTTACGATCCTGTAATTGGCAAGTGTCAGTTGCGAAGGTCAGCTGACAAAAGACGATGTCAACTGCGCCGTGGCCAGCTGCGAAGCAACTGACCACGGCCGCGGTCAGACCTGCGACGCAGCAGAGGGTGCTAAGAATCCCTGGCTCCGGACAGGCCGCCATTGAAATATGAGCCTGGCAACGTTTAACGCTTGAACGTTATCTAGTGAGGCGAGTCTAGATGTGCTATTGGACGAATTAGAGGGCATTAAATGGAATATAATAGGGCTCAGTGAAGTTAGGAGGCCAAAAGAAGCATATACAGTGCTAAAAAGCAGGCACGTCCTGTGCTACCGGGGCTTAGCGGAGAGACGAGAACTAGGAGTCGGATTCCTGATTAATAAGAATATAGCTGGTAACATACAGGAATTCTATAGCATTAACGAGAGGGTGGCAGGTCTTGTTGTGAAACTTAATAAGAGGTACAAATTGAAGGTAGTGCAGGTCTACGTCCCTACATCCAGTCATGATGACCAGGAAGTCGAAAGCTTTTATGAAGACGTGGAATCGGCGATGGGTAAAGTCAAAACAAAATATACTATACTGATGGGTGACTTCAATGCCAGGGTAGGCAAGAAGCAGGCTGGAGACAAGGCAGTGGGGGAATATGGCATAGGCACTAGGAAACTGGGGAGAGGTATTAGTAGAGTTTCGGAACAGAATAATACGCGGATAATGAATACCTTCTTCCGCAAGCGGGATAGCCGAAAGTGGACGTGGAGGAGCCCGAACGGCGAAGCTAGAAATGAAATAGACTTCATACTCTGCGCTAACCGTGGCATCATACAAGATGTGGACGTGCTGAGCAAGGTGCGCTGCAGTGACCACAGGATGATAAGAACTCGATTAACCTAAACCTGAGCAGGGAATGGAAGAAGCCGGTACATAAGAAGCCGATCAATGAGTTAGCCGTAAGAGGGAAAATAGAGGAATTCCAGATCAAGCTACAGAACAGGTATTCGGCTTTAACTCAGGAAGAGGACCTTAGTTTTGAAGCAATGAACGACAATCTTATGGGCATCATTAAGGAGTGTACAATAGAAGTCTGTGGTAACTTCGTTAGAAAGGATACCAGTAAGCTATAGCAGCACACGAAAGATCTGATTAAGAAACGCCAATGCATGAAAGCCTCTAACCCTACAGGTAGAATAGAACTGGCAGAACTTTCGAAGTTAATCAACGAGCGTAAGACAGCTGACATAAGGAAGTATAATATGGATAAAATTGAACATGCTCTCAGGAACGGAGGATGCCTAAAAGCAGTGAAGAAGAAACTAGGAATTGGCAAGAATCAGATGCATGCATTAAGAGACAAAACCGGCAATATCATTATTAATATGGATGGGATAGTTCAAGTGGCTGAGGAGTTCTATAGAGATTTATACAGTACCAGTGGCACATACGACGATAATAAAATAGAGAATAGTCTAGAAGAATTCGAAATCCCACAAGTAACACCGGAAGAAGTAAAGAATGCAAAGGGGGAAGGCAGCTGGGGAGGATCAGGCAACAGCAGATTTGTTGAAGGATGGTGGGCAGATTGTTGTAGACAAACTGGCCACCCGGTATACGCAATGCCTCATGAGCTCGAGCGTACCGGAATCTTGGAAGAACGCTAACATAATCCTAATTCATAAGAAAGGGGACGCGAAAGACTTGAAAAATTATAGACCGATCACCTTACTGTCAGTTGCGTACAAACTATTTACTAAGGTAAACGCAAATAGAATCAGGAACACTTTAGACTTCTGTCAAGGAAAGAACCAGACCGGATTCCGTAAAGGCTACTCAACAAAAGACCATATTCACACTATCAATGAGGTGATAGAGAAATGTGCAGAATATAACCAACCCTTATATATAGCTTTTATTGATTACGAGAAAGCGTTTGATTCTGTTGAAACCTCAGCAGTCATGGAAGCATTACGGAATCAGGGTGTAGACGAGCGGTATGTAAAAATACTGACAGCTATGTATAGCGGCTCCACAGCCACTGTGGTCCTCCATAAAGAAAGCAACAAAATCCCAATAAAGAAAGGCGTTAGGCAGGGAGATACGATCTCTTCAATGCTATTCACAGCGTGCTTACAGGAGGTATTCAGTGACCTGGATTGGGAAGAAGTGGGGATAAAAGTTAATGGAGAATACCTTAGTAACTTGCGATTCGCCGATGATATTGCCTTGCTTAGTAACTCAGGGGACCAATTGCAATGCATAATCACTGACCTGGAGAGGCAATGCAGAAGAAGGGGTCTAAAAATTAATCTGCAGAAAACTAATGTTTAACAGTCTCCGAAGAGAACAGCAATTTACAATAGGTAGCGAGGCACTAGAAGTGGTAAGGGAATACATCTACTTAGGGCAGGTAGTGACCACGGATCCGGATCATGAGACGGAAGTAATCAGAAGAATAAGAATGGGTTGGGGTGCGTTTGGCAGGCATTCTCAGATCATGAACAGCAGGTTGCCATTATCTCTCGAGAAAAAAGTGTATAATAGCTGTGCCTTACCAGTACTGACGTACGAGGCAGAAACCTGGAGGCTTACGAAAAGGGTTCTACTTAAATTGAGGACGACGCAATGAGCTATGGAAAGAAGAATGATGGGTGTAACGTTAAGGGATAAGAAAAGAGCAGATTGGGTGAGGGAACAAACGCGAGTTAATGACATCTCAGTTGAAATCACGAAAAAGAAATGGGGGGCATGGGCAGGACATGTAACGAGGAGGGAAGATAACGGTTGGTCATTAAGGGTTACGGACTGGATTCCAAGGGAAGGGAAGCGTAGCAGGGGGCAGCTGAAAGTTAGGTGGGCGGATGAGATGAACAAGTTTGCAGGGACGCCATGGCCACAATTGGTACAGGACCGGGGTTGTTGGAGAAGTATGGGAGAGGCCTTTGCCCTGCAATGTGCATAACCAGGCTGCTGCTGATGATGATGAATTGGCAAGTCCCGGTGTCTGAGGCAGATCGGCCGAAAACGGCATTGGTTATGCCTCACTGCTTAAATCAATTTACCGTCTTGCGGATTGGCCTGTGTAATGCGCGTGCTACATTTGAAAAAAAAAATGATGGATAACGTCCTCCGGGGCTTCAAGTGACAGACATGCCTTTGTTATGTCGAGAACATTGTAATCTTTTTCCCGCCATTTCTTCTAACCTGATTCGACTCGGAAGCGTCCTCACTTGCCTGGACGACGCTTGCATCGAGATTAATTTCAAGAAGTGTCGCTTCGACGCCCGCCAGGTAGTTAACCTTGGCCACGTCGTTTCGAAAGATGGTGTGCTACCAAATCCAGCCAAACTCCAAGGAGTCGCATAATTCCCAGGACCGGGTACCACAATAGTACTCCGGAGCTTCATCGAATAGAGCTTACACTTTCGCCATTTCATCCGAAATTGTGCCACCATAATAGCGCCTTTGACGCAGTTTCTTGCGGGCAACCACGACCTCTCCGCCTTGCCGCCAGCTTGCGATGCCGCATTCACAACGCTGCGTCGTCATCTAATTCACTCCCGGCCCTCCATTATTTCGACCCATGCGCACTGACAGAAATAAACACGGATGCCAGTGGCGTCGGCATTCGCTTTGTTCTTGCGCAACGAAAGACTGGTTTCGACGAATACGTCATTGCCTTTGCCAGACGCGCACTCACGAAAGGGGAAACCAACTATTCCGTTACAAATAAAGAATGCTCGGCTATTATTTGGGCCATAACTAAATTTCGTCCTTACCTTTACGGCCGCCTATTCGACGTCATAACTGACTACCACGCTCTGTGCTTGTTGTCGTGCTTGAAAGATCTCCCAGGCCACTTCGCTCGATCGGCGCTCCACCTCCAGGAGTACGTTATTCGAGTGCTGTGCCGCTATGGCCGTAGATATTCGGGCGCGCATGCCCTGTCTCGCTCCACTGTGTCCACCCAGCCCAATTATCCGAACGTAACAATATACGAGTCCTCCTTCACCGCCATGGACATGCTTTCGGAATAGCAGAAGGATCAATGAAGTGTTTCTATGCTGGCTTTTCTGTCACATCTATTAGCGCCTTTTTCCGGTCGCGCATTGCATCGCTAAGCACACCATGTACTTCTCTATGCGTGACGGGCTTCTATACAGGCGTAACTTCCTCTCTCACGGCTGCAAATGGTTACTTGTTTTCCCTCGGCATTTAAGTTCGGACATATATGCAGCACTTCGCGATCACCCGCAATGCGCCCGTGCAGGAGTAATAAAAACTTACACTGGACGTCCGCCTATGAGTCCGTTATTTCTGGCACGGGATGCACCGATTCGTTCTGAAATATGACCGCTCCAGCGTCGCTTGCCAGCGCCGCATGTATACTTCTTGTCGCTCAGCTACTCCACTGAAACTACTGCCTTGCCCAGGACGCGCCTTTTGCCTCATCGGAGTTGATTTTTATGGGCCCCTTCAGAGTATTTCAGACAGCAATCTCTGGGAGATTGTGGCCATATACCATCTTACGCGCTACCTGTAAACTTCTCACCAAGATGCGAAGGTGTGCACCTTATCGAAGACGCCAAAAATACTTTTTTGATGAGATGTCAGCGACACGATGCCGTCCCGACAAAGCCTGAAAGTCAAGAATACGCCTCCGAAAGATGACTTGACGACACGACGTTCCAGCTTCAGCGTAACAAGACGCAGCCATGATCTGACGCCAAGACTTCACTGTAATGTAAGACAAAGAACCACCGACCTCGACGTGCTTCTCGATGGCCACGCATTCACCGCCTTAGTGGACACAAGAGCCGACTACTGCCGCATTAGTGGACCTCTTACAGCCCACTTGAATGTAGTAAAGACTGCATGGGAAGGTCCTCAAATCTGGACCGCTGGACGACAACTAATAACGCCGACTGGAATCTGCACCGCGAGAATTACGGGTCGTGACCGTACCTACCATGCCACCTTTGTTATCCTACAAAAGTGTGCACGATACATCATTCTCAGCATGGACTTCCTGAACCAATACGGGGATATCGTAGACCTGAAGTCGAAGTCGATAACGGTGTCGGAAGATCAAGCAATATCGCCGGAGAGCTCTCGTAGTCACCATGCTTTGAGGGTGCTAAAAGATGAAGTGAGCACCTTACTTCGCTTCAGCATTGTCATTTCCGCCGGCAGCGAAACACCCGCAAGCGTAGAAGGCGTAGAAGGGTCATAAAAGGTGACCAACGTCTACTGCTCGATCGTGAAATTTGCGTCGAAGAGGGAGCGCTAGATTGCACGGAGCGAAAGCGAAAGTGATGCTAACAAAATTCAGCCAGGAGTTCAAGCACAACAACAAGGGCACGACGATCGCATGCATCGAGCAAATTGTGGAAAGCAGCAACCCCCTCTCGAATTCAGGCGCATCTATCCCGACAGTAGTTTCCATACCTGACTTCGACATAAATCCAAGTCTCCCCGTGAGTAAGGACCAACAGCTCAGAAAAATTCTCCGACGATACAAAGACTTCTTTTCGATGTCACCAAGGATTCCACGAGCACAAGTTGCAAAGCATCGCATATTAACCAAAGAGTGCGCTCGACCACTCCGCCAGAGCCCTTAACGAGTTTCGACGCGAGAACGTCAAGCCATAAGGCAACAAGTCGACTAAATGCTGCGCAACATCACCCAACCATCGAAAAGTCCGTGGGCCTCCCCAGTAGTCTTTGTGAAGACAAAGGACGGAACCCTGTGTTTCTGCGTCGCTTATCGTCGACTGAACAAGATCACGAAGAAGGGCGTATATCCCCTCCCACGAATGGACGACCCATTAGATCGGCTCTGCAACGCTAAATACTTCTCGTCGATTGATTTCAATATTGGCTACTGGCAAATAGAAGTCGTTGAAAGGGATCGCGAAAAGACTACCTTCATCACGCGCGACGGCCTCTATGAGTTCAAGGTCATGCCATTCAGATTGTGCTCGGCGCCTGCAACATTCCAGTGCGCCGTGGACCTGGTGTCAATCGGATTGAAGCGGCAGCTCTGTCTTGCTTACTTGAATGACGTCGTCGTCTGCGCTGGAAACTTCGGCGATCACCTTAGGTGGCTCGCGGCAGTACCAGATGCCATCAAGTCATCAGGACTCACTCTGACACCGGAAAAGTGGCGCTTCGCTTAGGATGAGCTTTTGTTCCGGGGCCACGTCATCAGCAAATACAGAGTCCGCCCTGACCCGTTGCAGACAGCTGCCGTCGCAAAGTTCCAGCAGCCCATGGACAAGAAGGGAGTGCCTAGATTCCTTGGAATGTGCGCCTACTACAGGCGCTCTATCAGTGACTTTTCACGCACCGCTGCAGCGCTGACACATCTAATTAAATGTGATGTCGAGTTCAAGTGGAAAAATGCCGCAGGCTGGCGTATTTCAAGAACTCAAGGGAAGCATGCAGTCGCCACCCGTACTTGCGCTCTTCCACGAGGACGCTGATACAGAAATCTACGTTGCCGCCAGTAGCTTAAACTTCGGTGCCGTCCTAATCCAGATGAAAGACGGATTTGTACGGGTGATAGCTTTCGCTAGCCGGTCGCTGTCAAAAGAGGAAGATAATTATGCTACGACCGGAAAGGAATGCCTTGCTATCATTTGGGCTACAGCGAAATTCCGCCCTTACCTATATGGCAGACCGTTCAAAGGCGTCATTGACCATCACACGTTGTGTTGGCCAGCGAAATTAAAGGACCCTTGAGGACAGCTTGCGTAGTGCAGCCTAAGACTGCAAGAATATGACATCACTGTAATCTACAAATCCGGACGAAAACACCCTGATGCCGATTTCTTATCACACGCCCCTTTTGACCGGACGCCGCAAGATGACGAGGATGACGACGCCTTCCTTGGAATAACAAGCGCAGAAGACTTCGCTGAAGAACAACGAGCAGACCCGGAGCTAAAAAGCCTCGTCGAGTATTTGGAAAGGGCATTTAGGCGAGGATTGTCTTTGCTCTTGCTTCAAAACAACCTACTCGTAAAGAAGAACTTCTCGCCAGTCCGCGCCAACTACCTTGTTGTTGTTCCCTCAGCGCTGCTTCCAGAAGCACTGCACGCACTATATGACGATCCGACCGCTGAACACCTCGGATTCTCCCAGAAGCTATTGAGAATACAGGAAAGATATTGCTGGCCACGCCTGACCTCTAACGATGCCTGTTACGTCAAGACATGCCGAGACTCAGCGATGCAGAACACCACCGACAAGTCCAGCGGGATTACTACAGCCGATCGAGCCTCCTTGTCGACTATTTCAGCAGATCGAGATGGATTTATTGGGACCCTTTATGACGTCAACATCCGAATATAAGTTCATCACTGTGGCGAATGACTACCTCACCCGCTTGGCCGAAACAAAAGCTTTGCCGAAAGGTAGCACAGCCGGCATGACGAAATTCTTCGCCGAGAACTTGCTGCTGCGACATGGTGCCCCAGAAGTCCTCATGACGGACAAAGGGACGGCCTTTAGAGCGAAGCTCACCCAAGCTATTCTCCAGTACAGCCAGACAAGCCGCAGCAGGGCGACTGCCTACGAACCGCAGACGAATGGTCTTACGGAGCGCCTGAATGAGACCCTCGCCGACTTGCTAGCAATGTACGTCAACGTCGAACAGTATACCTGGGATGCCCTCCTGCCTTACGTAACCTTCGCTTACAACATGGCGGTGCAAGAAACAACGCAGATCATGATGTTCAAGCTGGTTTACGGCAGGAATCCGACGACGACTCTCGACGCCATGTGTCCGCACATCATCGACGTTTTGTTAGTGTTTGTCTACTTTTTTCGTTTTCTTGTTTCTTCGCGTCTGAATGCGTTGACTGCCGGCACGTTCGTTGATCGATGCGCATCGTATCACTCCCTTGTATCACTCCCTTCCCCCTTCACTTCTGCCTTTCCCCTTATATAAGGCACCCGTCTTTCGTTAATAAAAGTTAGTTGACAGTCAGCGCTTGTGTCCTGTCCCTTATACTTTGTGGTTGCATGTGTTTGCGCTGTAAACAGTTTTCATGTCAAGTATGCACCAACTCGCCCAGAAAGAAGTTTTAATGAAGAGAACCAGGATGTCGCCACCTATCACCAGCGCACCGAAGATGCCCGATAGCTCGCAGCTGCAAATCAAGAACCAGCAGAGGACCGACCGCCGACACAACAACCTTCGATGACCCTACGTCATGTACCAGCCCAGCGACCATGTTTGGGTTTGGACCCCAATACGCCGACGAGGACTTAAGGAGAAGCTCTTATGCCGCTATTTCGGACCTTACAAGATTATCCGACGCATTGGTGCACTGAACTATGAGGTCGTGCCAAACGGCATTTCGCTATCACAGCGGCACCGTTCACTACCTGAAACAGTCCACGTTGTGCGACTTGAGCTGTTCTACCAGCGCTAAGGAATTTTGGGACTTTGCATTGCTAAACATTGGAGTTTCTTTTCTTTGGGACTTTGTCACTTCGGACTTTGCGTGTTTTGTTACTTTTGTTTAATAACTATCCTTTTGTGTTTCGCTCTCCTGTTATGTTTGTAGCATCGGGAAGATGTTTTTTTAAAGGGGGTATTGACAGGTGGTCTTCCTTATCATTTTCGAGCGAGCGCTTTCCAGCGTCTTAAAAATGTTATCGCTCAGCGCGGGACGCGCCCACATGCATCGGAAATTTCTCGATTGTTATCGATGGTTCTGTTGTCACCGAAGCTTACGTAATTTGATTGCATCCGCGACGCGAATTGCGTAGAACTTTCTCGAAGACACGCGGGAACCACCGGTTACTCAGGAACCTTCGAAGACTCGTGTATAAAATGCGATGCGCATGAGCGGCGCATCGTATTTTCGACGATCGCGGAATGTGCTCCCCGCTATTGCCGTTCTTAGAGTGTATCCTGTTTTTTAGGGCACAGGTTCGCCCAATAAAACGCTAGTTTCGTCATTTCCGGTTTTGTTGGTTTCTTCACCGCCACTACTACATCACGCTATCAATCAGTTCAGGATGCTAATGTGTGATATTTGGTACCTTCAACCTCGGCAATGTTACGCAGTAGAATATTGAACAGTAAGCGCGTTATTTATAAGCTTATTTTTTCTTTTTGAAGATAAGAAGGAACCGACACAGGAGACTTTTCACCTGGCTGGGGCATTGACATAATTGGCACGGTACACAAACTTCTACCCGAAATACAGCACATACACGAAGTATTACAATACAGCCCAGCGCGTTTGAGTTTATGTACAGCGAAGATTTGTGTGAGTGCAAAAAGAGCTGAAACACGAGTACACGCACGCACGCACGTACAGAAGCGTGGGCGTGCGTGCGTGCTTGTACTCGTGTTTAAACTCTACATGCACTCACACAAATCTTATCTGTGCATAAATTCAAACGCGCTGTTTTTTTTTGTAGGTTTAAATTACTGACTATTAAATCGGTCAGACTTTACTGATTTTATTTATCAGAAAATGTTACGCTCTACAGCGCTCAATTTAGAGATAATCTGAAATTTATTCTTCCTTATCAATTGGAATAATCCATCCATCTCTTGTCAAATCGCTCGTAGTTATTAGGAGAAACATTAAGAAACATAAGCCACCAGGGTCGCGAAGTGGCCTTAATGGGTTTATCAAGTCAGGGCGAATTTTCTCGCGAAAGAAAAAAGAAGGATGCGATGAGGAGCCTCCTGTTTCTTCTTTTTGCGCTACAGAAAACTAGCATTCTGATCTATTCGGTGCAAAACCTGGAAGACAGCAAGAAAGCTTACGAAACTTACCGCGTTCTACCGCGTCTCCTAAAACAGTGTTTGCGGAATTATTTCATATTGCTTTTCGGAAAAATGAAGAGAACAGGGCAGCAGGAACGCTGGTGCTCAGGCTGGAATAGCTTTCTTTGGGAGCTACACACCTGCTTTTGTATCTGACCGAAAGCGCGCACTCAGGATTTCCCGTTCTTGCGCGGCGTGCTTGCGCATGGCCGCACTGACGTATGTTGCAGCGCGGCCGTGGCTGGCAATAACATACGCAACGGACTGGCGGCGTAGCTGCCCGAGGGGCTGTGAGGAGGCGTCGCTCGCTTGCGGCGGCTTCTGCTATTGGTGCGCCCTCCGCGGATAGCCCGAGCCTGGGAAACGAGGACGATATCGTTTCTTATCGCGCCCCATGTGCACTGACATGGGGCGCGATCGGAGATATTTTGTTCGATACGCGTTCTGTTCAGTTGCTGCAACGTCACAAAGTTGCAGTATGTAAAATTTGTGACAGCGGGGCGGAGAGAGCAGCCAATCAGGAAGCGGTGACCTCCCCGGAAGTTTACCTCCGTCGTTTGTCGTCTGCTTGCAAACAGTATACTACAAAGCCAAATATTTCTCGTCTTCCAATTGAATGAAATCTTTATCTAAAAAAATGTAGTTTTTCTTCTCAAGCCCAAACACGTTTTCAAATAGTAGTACGTGTGACTACTGCAATTTATAACTATTAGGTTCTTTGCGTCGTCCCTAGGTGGTGTCGCGCAGAGCGAGAAGGAAAAAAAAAAGACGGGAAGAGTGGCGCACTTTTCAAGAGGCAGTGACAACATCCCAGTGGCTCGCTGGCACCGATGATGTTGTCGATTTCTCTGTACAACCAACGAATTATTTGTTTCGAGAAACAAAAACTACGCCGGAATTCACTTTCTGCCATTTCTTCAAACGCGTTTCGCACCGCCACCCGCTCTCCTCCTTCCTCTAGAAACGCCAGCGCAACAACCGAAGTTTCCAACGGAAGCGCCATTTTCTAGAATTAAACTATGAATTTGATTCAAACGTGCCATACCGCAGCCGAAAAGGCCGCCTGTTGGATCCAATCCAATCCACCAGACGCGCCATGCGAAGCCGTATGATCGCTCCAAACTTCTCAACTCCTGTCGCGTTCGGACGAAATGCTCGGTGGGCGGATGATTGACAGGAGCGTGTCGTCGTTTTGACGTCACCAAAAAGCGGGCGGCGCCCCGCGGCTGGCGACGTCGGCGCGGAGTAGGCCAATCGCGCGCGCCGGTAACCGAACGAACGCGCCGAACAACCATCTCCGATCGCACCCATGGTTTTTGTAACCAATTACTAGCGTGACCTATGTGCTGCTTGCGGTGTGTGTGTGTGCGGGGAGGGGGTGCGCAACGTTGGTACAGTGAATAAAGTCACTTCGTTGCGTGCAGGCCGTATGTGCTGATCGTTCATTGCCGCATACTGCATGCAGCTGTCGCAGCTGCGGCTGCTGTATCCAGGCGACGCTCCTAATAGTTTCTCTTGCATGTGGCGTAGAGAGAAGAGTTGTGTTGCTTTTACTGTGCAGTGAACGTATGTGCGTAGTGATAACACTCAATGCGCAACCACTCAGAAGCTTCTGATTAAGCAATCAGTAATTGCAAAATTCATCAATGATTTTGTTATCTTTACTGCGCGATACCGTCACAGAAAGCACACAAAGGCTGACACAGATCTTCGTAAATTTTCAGCTGTTTGTTATTCGCTTGCGCACATCGACTATATAGCAGATAAGTTGATTGAAAGTGAATGCAAAACATAAAGTGAAAGAAGAAAATGAAACTAATATGCTCACGTATGATTTCACGATGACAAGTATGGCATTATCTAATACTTGTTTACGAATTTAAAAGCTGTTTCTCCCAGTGTCGCAGGACGTACGCTAACGTGGTTTTCAGATTAATGCTTAGCATGAAAGAAGCTTCTTAGATAGCACGTGCTTTTTTCGAGCTGCAGCGAGCCAATACCTTGCTTTCGTTGAAGATGGGCTTGCAGCCGCATTGTGCCTAGTGTGCCGCCTTATGTCCTGATGATTGGAGCATTTCTGCCGCATACCTGTGCTCTCTTAAATTAACATTGTAAAGGGAGTCCGGTGCTTTGAACGAGTTCTAAGTCGTACACGACACACCCAAATCTCAGTCGTTCCAAATACCACCATTACCATTACCCAATGCTGCTCTATACTTCAGCTTGACCAGCCGTGGTTGCATAGTGACTGTGGTGTTTGGCTGCTAAGCACGAGCTCGCGGGCTCAAATCCCGGCCATGGCGGCCGCATTTCGATGGGGGTGAAATGCGAAAACACCCGTGTACTTAGATTTAGCTGCACGCTACAGAACCCCATGTGGTCTAAATTTCCGGAGTCCATCACTACGACGTGCCTCGTACTCAGAAAGTGGTTTTGGCACGTAAAACCCCATAATTTATTTGTTTATTATTCTGCCTTGCCCCTCTCCCTCTCCTTTCAATTGCGGTGTTCTTCGTTACCGTTACACTCGGCATCCCCTCCGCCCTCGAGTTGGCACAGGATAAGACAGGAGTCCAGCACTGGTTTCACGAGGGGATGTAAAGCTTCATATAGGAGACATCTTACATCTCTTAGTTGCTCATCTTAGTTGACATCTTAGTTGAAATCAAGAAAAAGAAATGGGCATGGGCAGGACATGTAATGAGGAGGGAAGATAACCGATGGTCATTAAGGGTTACGGACTGGATCCCAAGGGAAGGGAAGCGTAGCAGGGGGCGGCAGAAAGTTAGGTGGGCGGATGAGATTAAGAAGTTTGCAGGCACGGCATGGCCACAATTAGTACACGACCGCGGTTGTTGGAGAAGTATGGGAGAGGCCTTTGCCCTGCAGTGGGCGTAACCAGACTGATGATGATGATGATGATAATGATGATGATGATGTAAAGCTTCATCTGGCTGGCATGAGTAGGAAAAGGGCGTCTGTGACGGCTGTCATCAAGTTCGGGAATCGCGGCTAAAGGAAACGTCACATGAAGCTTCCACAACACTAAAAGGGCCACAAAACTGTGTTAAAATTTTTTCGCAGCGCCGATGTAAACGCAGTACCCAGCGTACCATGACTGAATCGTCCTATCGGAAAAAACAGCGAGCAGGACTTCGCTGAGAAGACTTATTGAACTGCGCTTGGTGGTGCAGTATTGCTAGCCGAGTTCGGAGGCGAGCCTAGCGCATGGTCTCGCTTAAGTGCACTTTTGCGGGGCATTCTTGCTGAGACGTGTCGAAGCCAAGGTGTTATTTGCAGTAACCTCGGCGTTCTTCTGTAGAGCAGCTCAAACGGCGTGTGGCGCGAGTGATTTCTTGTTGGGACGTGTTTAGAGCGAAAAGCACAGCAGTCACGTAGTCATCCTAGTCGTTTTGTGTGGGACAAACGTAGGAAGAAATTGTCTTTTATGGTGTGGTTGATGCGCTCGACCTGCCCATTTGTTTGTGAATGTTGAGAGGACGCTGCAGCGTGTCGTATTCCATGTTTAACAAATCAGTTTTGAAGGCACGCTACATAAATGCCGTGCCATGGTCGGAAATGAGCAACTTTGGCGCGCCATGCCGGTATATGAAGCATTCGTTAATAAAGGCCATGCCATGAGTGGCTGCAGAATCAGGGTTGGCCTGAACGTGTACCCTCATAGACAGGTAGTCCATGGCCACAATGAGAAATCCGTAGCCACGCTTGATGTGAGGAAACGGGCCCATGTGCCCACAATATCGAACGGTTCGTTAGGAAGGGCGATTGGTTGTAAGGGCACAAATAGGATGACACGTACAAGTAGACATCGGCGTGCATGCCAGACCACCAAAACTTTTACCTAATGCAAGTCAGAGTCTTCTGCTGACCCCGCTGGTCAGCAGAAGGGGGCGTCGTGACATATGAAAAGTATAGATGTTCGTATGGCACAAGGCACCATAGGTAGGTAGGATTCACTTCCTCTACGTCGATGATAAACGGTGCCATCCCGGGTTCTATAAGCTGATGAAAGTCTCTCAAGGCGGCGCTTAGGTGTAGTGCTATCACCTGAGACGCGCCGAGCAATGACGCAGATTTCAGTATCTTTTCATTGCGAGCTAGAAGACTGAGTACTGGAATTGCCGGCGCAGAGTAGTTAGTAACGACAGGGATGCCTGACAGGTAGTCGGCATCTTAGTCAAAAGAACTACTACGCTGAATGACCATGAAGCTGTAGCCTTGAAGTTTGAGGGCCCACCGGGCGAGTTTGGTATTTAGGTTTTTGTTTCGAGCCAGCGCAGTGCAACGTCAGTAACAATGGTAGAAAGCTTGCGTAGACGTAAAGCCTAAGCTTGTCAATGGCCCAGACTACCGCGAGGCACTAAGGTTCTTGAGTGTGGTACCGACTCTCTGGTTCGCTGACACAGCGACTGGCACAGGCAACTGCCTTCTCATTTCCTTCGGAATCGGACTGTAGAAGAACCGCCCCAAGGCCAAGACCACTGGCGTCAGCGCGCACGATGATGGGGGCGTCTTCTTGAAAGTGTGCGACTGTCGATCGAGTCGTCGGGGGCGCCTTAATGTTCTGGTAGACAGAGTCCTCCTCCTCCTCCTCCTAATAATCATCATCATCGTCGTCATCATCATCAGCCTGGTTATGCCCACTGCAGGGCAAAGGCTTCTCCCATACTTCCCCAACTACCCCGGTCATGTACTAATTCTGGCCATGTTGTCCCTGCAAACTTCTTAATCTCATCCGCCCACCTAACTTTCTGTTGCCCTCTGCTACGCTTCCCTTCCCTTGGGATCCATTCCGTAACTCTTAATGACCATCTGTTATCTTCCCTCCTCATTACGTGTCCTGCCCATGCCCATTTCTTTTTCTTGATTTCAACTAAGATATCATTAACTCGCGTTTGTTCCCTCACCCAATCTGCTCTTTTCTTATCCCTTAACGTTACACCTATCATTCTTCTTTCCATAGCTCGTTGCGTCGTCCTTAATTTAAGTAGAACCCTTTTCGTAAGCCTCCAGGTTTCTGCCCCGTGCGTGAGTACTGGTGAGACACAGCTGTTATAGTCTTTTCTCTTGAGGGATAATGGCAACCTGCTGTTCATGATCTGAGAATGCCTGCCAAACGCACCCCAGCCCATTCTTATTCTTCTGATTATGTCAATCTCATGATCCGGATCCGCAGTCGCTACCTGTCCTAAGTAGATGTATTCCCTTACCACTTCCAGTGCCTCACTACCTATTGTAAACTGCTGTTCTCTTCCGAGACTGTTAAAGATTACTTTAGTTTTCTGTAGATGAATTTTTAGACCCACTCTTCGGCTTTGCCTCTTTAGGTCAGTGAGCATGCATTGCAGTTGGTCCCCTGAGTTACTAAGCAAGGCAATATCATCAGCGAATCGCAAGTTACTAAGGTATTCTCCATTAACTCTTATCCCCAATTCTTCCCAATCCAGGTCTCTGAATACCTCCTGTAAACACGCTGTGAAGAGCATTGGGGAGATCGTATCTCCCTGCCTGACACCTTTCTTTACTGGGATTTTGTTGCTTCCTTTATGGAGGACAACGGTGGCTGTGGAGCCGCTATAGATGTCTTTCAGTATTTCTACATACTGCTCGTATACACCCTGATTCCGCAATGCCTCCATGACTGCTGAGGTTTCGACTGAATCAAACGCTTTCTCGTAATCAATGAAAGCTATATATAAAGGTTGGTTATATTCCGCACATTTCTCTATCACCTGATTGATAGTGTGAATATGGTCTATTGTTGAGTAGCCTTTACGGAATCCTGCCTGGTCCTTTGGTTGACGGAAGTCTAAGGTGTTCCTGATTCTATTTGCAATGACCTTAGTAAATACTTTGTAGGCAACGGACAGTAAGCTGATCGGTCTATAATTTTTCACGTCTTTCGCGTCCCCTTTCTTATGGATTAGGATTATGCTAGCGTTTTTTCAAGATTCCGGTACACTCGAAGTCATGAGGCATTGCGTATACCGGGTTGCCAGTTTCTCTAGAACAATCTGCCCACCATCCTTCAACAAATCTGCTGTTACCTGATCCTCCCCAGCTGCCTTCCCCCTTTGCATAGCTCACAAGGCTTTCTTTACTTCTTCCGGCGTTACCTGTGGGATTTCGAATTCCTCTAGACTATTTTCTCTTTCATTATCGTCGTGGGTGCCATTGGTACTGTATAAATCTCTATAGAACTCCTCAGTCACTTGAACTATGTCATCCATATTAGTAATGATATTGCCGGCTTTGTCTCTTAACCCATACATCTGATTCTTGCCAATTACTAGTTTCTTCTTCACTGCTTTTAGGCGTCCTCCGTTCCTGAAAGCATGTTCAATCCTATCCAAATTATACTTCCTTATATCAGCTGTCTTACGCTTGTTGATTAACTTCGAAAGTTCTGCGAGTTCTATTCTAGCTGTAGGGCTCTAGCTGTAGGGTGTAGCTGTAGGACAGATTCCTAGTCGGGTTCCAATGCTACTCCTGATTTTTTCTTCAGAAGTTCATTTAGGGACGCAGCGTGAGCGGCGAAACCAAGGACTAAACGTTGGGAGTGGGAAGGGAAGCTTAAAACAACTCTTGTTTGGCCGTTGTTGGAGGCGGAATGCTTGCTAAAGCTTGTAGCTTCGACGGGTCAGCATTAATGCCGTAGGTAATCCCCACATGACGCAAGGAGGTAACTTCTAAATAGTGCGAATAAAAACTTTGAATGCTTTACGGGGAGCCCAACATGATCTGGAGCGCGCGAGACGAGCTCCAAACGCCGTTGATCTTCGGACAACGTGGAAGTGTAAACGATGATATCATCCAAACAGCACAGTGCCATCGACCACATCAAGTGTCCAAGGGCCCGGTCAATTGGCGGTTCGAACGTCAGAGGTGCATTAGAGAGCTCAAAAGGAAGGCGAACAGAATCGCAGAGGCCGTCCGATATGATAAAAGGAGTCTTCTCCGCGTCGTTCTCTGGGTGCTGGACCTTCGAGTAGCCGGAGAGGAGGTAGTGAAAAATCTGGACCCCTGAAGCCGATCTAAGGCATCGTCGAGACGGGAAAGAAGGTGTACGTTCGGTTTGGTAATGGTGTTTAGACGGCTACAGTCTACGCAAAATCACGTGGTGTCGTCCTTCTTTCTAACGACAACTTCTGGGGACGACCAAGGACTGTACAAGCGAGATGTGATGCCACGCTCTAAGACATCTTCAGCTTGAGTTTTAATTTCAGCGCGCTCAGAAGCAGAAACATGACAAGGGTTGCGTAAAACGGGTGCTTGGGAGCCAGTGTTGATTTTCTGACGAACAAGAGTAGTACAGTAGAAGGATCTACATTTGGAGGAGTTGGTACTGGTGGAACATCTTGAAGGGCAGCGCAAGACGACGAAGACGGAACGCAGGAACACACAGGACAACGCTGTAGATGATACCACGGTCATCAGCGCGGTCCTGTGTGTTCCTGCTTTCTGTCTGCGTCGTCTTGCGCTGCCCCTTCAAGATGTTCAAGAGTAGTACAGCCAATTCCACGGGGTGATAACGCCAGGCACCTTCGAAATTTCACAAGGAATGCTTGGATATCGGACTGTTTGAATGACGTGAGCTTTGGGCCGAAGTGGAACACATTTCAGTCGACGGAGTCATCGCCAGTCCCTGGAGAACTGAAGTCTTGCACTGTTGCGACGACGGAGCACGACTAAAGGGCTGCCCCGGACGCAGTAAAGGGCGTGGGACGGCAAATTCATTGCCTGGTCATGAGTACATAGTGCAGTAAACCAAGACATCCACACCTAAGCATGCGTCCATGTCTCCACGAATGGGTACCCACGCAGCAGAAGACAAGGGCATAGTTACAGTGGATGTTGCCAGCACAGATAAATAAAGCAGTGGTGGTGGGCGAAGATGTTCATTTTTGTGGGCCTTCTGTAGAAAGAGAGAGAGAGAGAATCAACTTTTGTACTGAGCCCTTAGTGACGGTTGGTGCGCACTGGCACCAGATGGGGTGGAACCTTCTTCTCAGGTCCCATATGCGTCCAGCAGCTCCTGGCCCCTAGCCGCCAGCGCGAGCTGGGTCGGCAGGTCGGGGCTGGGCAACAAGGTCTCCAATCGCTCGGGGGGGTTGGGGCTGGGGAGGGTGGGGGGTAGGGATGGGGGGGGTTCTTGAGCTTAGTGCACTCTGCAAGGATGTGTGCTGGAGTGCCTTTTGACCATCTGCAAAAAGGGCATGAAGTGTAATGCTCTGTTGGGAACATCTTGTGCAAGAGCACGGGATGCGCTAACGACACCGCTTGCGTGCGTCGCACGATCGTTTGCTGCATTCGGCTGAGTTGCGGATGCGGACGGCGAAGCCTACATCTGCCACTTCTGTACATTTGAGTGATTTCTTTGTAACTTGTCACGGGGTGCGGTAGCTCTTGCTCGTCCTCGGCCCGGATTGACAGTTCTCGGGCATAGTGGTTGGCGAGTGCGTTGCCTTCCACTTGCGAGTGAGCCGGGACCCACACGAGCTCAACGGCCCGTCCCGGTGATTTGCATTTGGTGAGGATCGCTAGTGCCGCGGGAGAGATGTTCTCCTTGCGGTAGCTTGCGTAGGCGGTCTGGGAGTCTGTGACCACGGTCCTCTCTCCCGTTTGCGCGAGTGCGAGGGCAGTGGTTAGAGCGCGAGAAGCGCAGTGGTTAGAATGCTTACGCAACGACTAAGCCCTACTGCTCGGAAAGGAGCGAGCTCTTGCGGCCGCGTGGCTGGCCAAATTAAAAATAGAGGGCGCACACGAGGGCAGTTCTTTGTTTGCGATACTACTGCATGCCAGGTCAGGTGGCGGATTGTGAGAGTGCAATGCTATTAAGCACCGGGCGGGGGTAAAGTCAATGCATAAGCGAAGTCTTGAGCACCACTTGCAGCCCAAAATTAAGGGTGTGTAGACGTTTTAGGCCACAATGAATGGGTCACTTACACTTTTTCCGAAAGCAGCCGCAGTCATCAAGATTTCACCAAAGGATGGTAGACTAGTTTGGTGGGCTAGGAGGAGGCCGGCTGGTGCGACCGTAGCCGTTTTCAGATGGCACTGAATGGGTAGCAAATTTGGTGCTATGAAATTAAAAACTTCACCGGTGTCTACTAGGACTTCAACGTTTCCTGGTGATTCCCTTACCTGGACTTGCAACGTGGGCATACCTGTAGTGACCTAGTGACAGGAGAGGGATTTGCCGACTTACGCGGGGTCCTGTCCTCGGTGGCCGGCGGTGAAGTTTTCTGACGAATGGGTATGACGCAGATAATCTCAACTGTAATGGACGATCTCGTTGCATTGACAGCAGTGCATGGTTGGAGAGCGCTGACGGTATGCATCGGAACGACTGGCTTGGCCTGCTGATGATTGTTGACTCGGAAAAGGGCGGGGGCGTTGCACTGTGGTGGAGCGTTTCACTATGTGAGCCTCCAAGGCAAGAGCTAAGGCAGCGTGAACTGTAGAGGGGCGGACAAGGCGGACGAAGCGTTGAACGTTGAAGTCAGTGATGGCGTCGATGAAGCCTTTCGCAGCAATGAAGTCCGCGATGGAGTTTGGACAACCAACCAGCGCCTCCCATCACAGGCGTTCGACATGAGCAGCGGGCTCTTGCAGGCTGTAGTGGCCCTGCTGCGCGTGCTGTAATTCTGTTATATGTAAGTGCTGAAGATGGCCATCATCGTGTGGGACTCGAGTGCCGAGACTTCACTTTCGCAGTTTGAACGGTCAGATGCCGCCAGGAACTCCAGAAATTCAGTGGCAGCAGAACGAAACTGAGCTAGGAGGATTTTAGCTTTGTGGTGAGGTGACCAGGAGTGGAGAGCAGCTACAGACCCAAACTGCATACGAAAGGCACACCATGACGTGGTACCGTCAAAGGTATGTGGATTAGGAAGGGTCCCTGAGATTGCTGCGTGACGGAACTGGGAAAGGTAGATTGAGGTGCCGAGACAGGTGGAGCTTATTCAGTGGAAGGAGGCCACATAAGGCTTGAGACACGTGTGATGAGGTTGGTGATGCGGCTCACAGCGGAAGACATACGACGGACTGAACATTTCTCAACACAGAGCAGCCGCTAGCCAAGGTGTGCTTCAAAAGGGTCCAGGAGAGCCGCTAGGTCGGCCGCGGGCTGGCGGCAAGTGGAATCCGAATAAGCAGGGTGAATGCTTGGAGGCATCGTAACAGAGTCTGAAGCCTGTGATGGCGGCGACAGTTGCGTAGTGGTGGTGTCGCTAACGGAAAGGGCATGGTCAAGTTGAGTGTCCAGTGACGGTGCCGGCATAGATTGCGGTACCGTTCCAAAAACCGACTATTCTCCGACCCACAGCTACTCGTCTCGTCTCGTCTCCCAAACGCTCGCGCATGCCCACTATGGAGGATTGGCCAAGAAGCAGGCGGTTTTCAGCATGTTTAGAATTAAAGCAAAACTAGATTTGAATAGTGGAGGCTGGGACTAAAGAAGTTTGCTTTAGAGGTGTAATAAAAATATTTTTAAGAATTTTGATAAAATAAGCTCACATAAAAAATGACATGTTAAAAATAATTGATTATTTTAGAAATTGTGTACTTCTACTTGCCCTTCTCTTCCTCTTCTTTCGCTTGCGGCGTTCTTCGCTACCGTTACAATATCAATACATAGGCCGGCCGGCCCTACCTATGATTTTCCGCACGCGAAAGAGATATTATAGGCAACGTTGCCGACGCATTCCAAATACGTATTGGGATGCTTTATGTCGCAATTGTTCTTGGCTCCCTTTTGTTGCGAAGTTATTTACTTTTTAGCACAGGCTTTTTCTTTTTTTTTTTTCGCACAGGCTTTCTATCTTAAGAGAGCTGAACAGCAAAACGCTTTTTGAGCTGTGATTTTCGCCACTCTACTTGAGGCAATGTGAAACTTTATGCGTTTGAGGTATCAAGTGCTACCTTTCTCTTATGCACACCGTTATTTGTACCTGCTTCTTTGTTGTTATTGCGTAAGCCTCAACTGCTTTCGACGATGGACGTTATAAATGTTGTATGATAACAACTGTCCTTTAAGGCCAACTTTAGAAAAATCTTCTATCGCGTAGAAAGCCTAGTTTCAGATAATTCAAACATGCGGTAGCCTCTGTGCAATATCTCACGCTTGAGACACAGGTCAATGCGCCACAAAGAGCTCGCAAAAGCGATGCTTTTCGTAAGGAAACTAAAGAAAACGCCGCCATTATCGCTCGGCGGAAGCGACGTACTGTGAAGAATGTGGGGAGAGAGAGCCCGTGCTGTCTGCGTTCTTTGCTTGTAAAAATTCTGTTACGGTGTATCAGTGAACAGGTCCCGCGCGTCTGCTAGCCACTGAGTTAGTATACTTCGTTAGCTGCTTCGTGCGCTGTGACGACGCCGTTGGAAGCCCACGATGTTGTTTCAATGCGAAGTATTCACCGAGTCCAGCCGGCTTTCTCTGTCTGGTCGTCTACGTTCAACAGCAGGGCCTTGATGCTTTTCTACCTCCGCTCGAGGAAGAGGGAATCGGGGTCCCCAAGCAAAATATATAGTATAGTACGGCTTAACGCCGACGCAATCCACGCGTGATGCAATTATGCAACATCGGCAAACATTGGATGCCAAACAGTCTAGCGTGGCTGGCGCAGCAACAGAACATGTCCTATCGCACGCTGCAGCAGCTGGAACAGCGTGCATCACGCGCTAGCTTGACTGACAAGCAGCAAGCTCTTAGGGCTCACTGAAGCGAGCATGTTGCGTTTGCGCCTTCGACAAAGAAGCGCTTGTTCGCAGCGCACTTAGCCGCTAGCTCTGCGGCAACACCTGATCGCCGCGCCGCTGCGTGTCACGTTTAAAGCGTAGGGTATAATTTAGCGAACACGTCTTACGGAACGACGTATCCGACTCGGGAAGCTGGAACAGTCAGACCCGTCGACCGATCAGACAACTACCGTCATTTTCCTTTGCCTGCGAGACGGACTTTAACGCGAAAGCCTTAAGGGCCCCGCTTGGCAGGAAATCAGGCATCGGCGCCGTTGTCCGTGAGAGAAAAAAGATCCGGAACCACGCAGGCCATTCGGCTGGCGCATAGGCGTTACTGAGCAAATTGAATTTCTCAAAGTAAAATGCGTCAGAAAATTCGTAAAGTACGACTTACACTAAACCTACAGACATAGTAGCGTCGGATTGTAATTTGAATATATGAGAAAACATATTTTTGTTACCCGGAAACTCGAACACAAACCCCTTTTCCAGCTGCTGTTCCAGGTCTTAGTAGGAGGGTGATGGTTTGGGCTGGTTGGTTTCTCATGAGACTGTGTTGTTCAGCGCGAAGCGGGACACGGGACACAGGGTAAGAAACGAGGACAAGCGCTCACTGCCAAGTAGGAGCGGCGCGCCCCGCTCGGTTCCTTGCAACACCATTGTTGCGACTCTGGGTTCGACGACGTGGGATCCTCTTTCCTTGTGGAGGAGTGAGTGAACGTGAGGCTGGGTCCGATATTCAGGACGTTGGACAAACACGTATATATTTATATATGTACAAGAAAATGCAAAGTAATACAGAAAAGTTGATGATGAAATGGTAGTCGCCGATGACTCCCACCGTCCGTAGCTTCCCCCAATCCGATGTCACGAGGCCGATCACATGAGGTCTCACCAATCCGGTGTCAGGAGACCGATCACATCAGGTCCCATCAATCGGGAGGTAGGTTGCCCTTTTCGCTCACTCCGATTGTATTCTGACAGGTGATGGCCGGATCATCGCACTGACCACGACTCCAGCTTGGACACGCCAGTTTATGCTGCTGGCAGGTGACAGCCGTATGATTTCTAACTTCTCAAACCTCTCCTGAACGAGATATTGCAGCGCTGGTCATAATTCTTCCGTGTCGAGAACCACTTTGACGAGGCCGTCGGCCCGTTTCCCATAATCGTGCAAACCGTGACCGAAGGACGTCGCGGAGTGAACGGCCGATCACAACACCATTGAGACGCCACTCGCCTCCACCGCAGCGCCCGCCATGCGGGTGGAAGGAGAAAAAAAAAGAACCAGAAAGCTCGCCTTCCTGCACAGAGTTCGCCGCCAGCGTTTACAGGTAAACATTATGGTTACATAAACTCTAGTTGCCGGGAATGGTGAGAAACAGTCAGGGATCTTTGAATGCTATCGCGTTCCACTATTAAAGGCGAAGCTTAAAGGGACTGGGGGCCAATTTTTTTGGTACCTATTTTTTTTAATGCAATGGAAAGCTTACCGGTCAGAGTGTCTAATAATGAAGTGATAACGCGGAAAACGCCGTGGGACATTTTTTATCAGAATTTTTTGATCTGCAGTGAGGATGTAGTAGTTCACTGGAAGCATGCTGAAAGCTGTGATAGGTGAAAGCGAAAGCGGTTATACGCCGGCATTAGTGGGAGGCCGACGACAAGTGCGGCCGTAACTGTGAGAATATTATTTTGTCTATAGAGCCGACGTTCTTGCGATTAATGTTTTGCCAAGTGTTAAAGTATTTCTCCGGTAACTGCTAGGTGTTTTCATTGTTTCATTTTCAACTGATTTGGCATTTAATCAGTCAAAACGAAACCGATCGGATCGAAAACGAAACGACGTTTTTACACCTGATATGTTGTTCAGTGTGTTGCCGTAGCCATGCATGCGCTTTTGATTTCGGATGCATATAATAAAGCGCAAGTGTCTAATAATATACCAAACGCAACTTTAAGCAATAATTATGCTCTACTTAATAACAGGCGATTTCCGTACAGTAATCTCATAGACTGCATCGGAAGTACCAAGATTCCACTGCCAGCTCTCACCACTTACTTGCTTTTGAGACTTTCTTTGCAAATTTAAGATTATATCCCTACTTCAATAGCGAACAGCGTGCCTGAGTCTATCACTATAAGTCATGGTCATTTCATTTCCATCAACGTCTCACAATACATTCTGGCCAGTTGTCTGTCCCTCTAAGCGTCCACCAAACTTCTTGTTCCTCCTTACATTCGAGATTCATTTCGATAGGTTCGCCCTCTCCAGCAATCCGCTGAAACTTGAGTTTCGGGGGCCAACCAAAAAGTGTTGTGTATGCAAGCATGCTGTCGCTGTTGTGGATGTCAAAGGTCCACCATCACAACGTCAATGACATTTTTTTCAAGACGGATCGTACAGAAAGGGTTTACTGCGGTCGAATGTTAAAATTTGTATACAAATAAAGCTGAAAATAAAAATGGTTATATTAGGCTACAAATTCATTTTGCTCTTTTTTGTACTTGGCTCCATTTGCGCTACAATTTCTCTAGTTCTGCGCTACGCCGCCTTGGCCGACCTAGCAACACTGGCTAAAGGGGCTCGTACTAAGCGTGCGCAAACTCACGACCAGACATGTCTGACTGCGGCCGTGATAAAGGTTCGCCTATTTTGCTGTGGCGGCATTGCATTCCTTTATGGCTTGCCTCCACATCCACACCATGCACGGCGTTTCGCGTTCTCCGTGGGATGTGCAGCATGTGGTTCCTGCTCATTTCTGGCGCTGTGCCAGAAGGATATCTTTGTCTCCTCCGATGCGTCTGATGTAGAGACGCACGAGATATCTTGAAGACAATGCACCACCGGAAATTATCGTTCGAGAATATCGCGCTTGAATACAATTTACCTTTGAACGTTACCTTTGGGGCGCGATTGGAGATCCTTGTTCGATACGCGTTCTGTTCGGTTGCTGCAACGTCTTAAAGTGGCAGCATGCAAAATTTGTGAGAACGGGGCGGAGAGAGCAGCCAATCGGCAAGCGGTGAACTACCCGAAAGTTTACTTCCCTCGTTTGTCGTCTGCTTGCAGACAGTTACTACCGGGCCCTGAATATTTGGCTGCGCGTGTTCAAAAAACGATTTTGCGCTCATCGCTGCACTGTTCTTGCCCAAATTTTGCAGAATGATCGCATTTTGTAATCTACTTCGTTTAGTATAACAGTTGGCATGAATAGTCGCCTGTTTTTTTAAGACAGATATGAGAAACTGTTTTCGTCTATGGGAAAAATGGCGTCTAAAAGCGGGCCCTGGCACAGACTTGTGTTGTCACCTGCTTCCATACACAGAAAGCGGCGTTTTAGGGAGGGCTACCGCGTGTAGCCCACTCCTGGAACAGGCGACTGCCCTTCCTGAAACGCTGCTTTTTGCAGATGCTGACAGGTGGCGACACAAGTATATGCTTGCGCCGTCGCGGCAGCACCTCGGATCCTCATGAGCACTGGCAAATTTGCACTATTTTCTTAGAAGCCAGGCAATTAACTGTGCCAAGTGTTATACTAAATGTAGTTGACGTCAAAATGCGATTGTTCTGCAAATTTTGAGCAAGAACAGCGCAGCATTGAGCGCACAAATTTTTTTTGAACACGCGCAGTCAAATATTTTGGACCCTGTGCAAAAGGAAATATTTCTCGTCTTCCAATGAATGAAATATTTATCTAAATATGTATTTTTTCTTGTCAAGCTTAAACACATTTTCAAATATTAACACGTGTGACTTCTACAATTTATACCTATTAGCTCTTCTGCATCGTCCCTAGAAAAAGAAAAAGGCAAGAGGAACAATGGGAACTGTGGCGAACATTTAAGACACAACAATAACATTCCAGTGGCTCACTGACACCCGATGATGGGGTCGAATTCGCCGCACAACCAACGCACTATTTGTTTCGAGAAACGAAAGTGGCGCCAGAATTCACTTTCTGCCATTTCTTCAAATATGTTTCACACCTCCACTGCTCTCGTTCCTTCGCAAGCAACGCCAATGCAACAACCGAAGTTCCCATCGCTAGCGCCATTTTCTCGAAATAAACTATGGATTGGATTCGAACGTGCCATGCCGCGGCCGAAGCCGCCGTTTCATAATCCACCAGACAAGCCATGCGAAGCCGATCTCGTAACGCGCCATATGATCGTTCCAAACTTCCCCACTCTCGTCGCATTCGGCGCATAGCAGACGACGTGCTTGGTTGCAAGATGATTGACAGGAATGTGTCGTCATTTTGACGTCACCAAAATGAACTCGCCGAACAAGGATCTCCGATCGCCCCCTTGATTTTCGCGCGCCATCGCGGCATATATATTACTTAATGGCACAACGAGAAAACGTTCGGGACGCAGATCTTGATCGGCAAGTGGCTGTGCTGTTGAAGTGTAGCTTGTGCATGTTCATCAACTACAGTTTACATGCTTTGTGCGCGTTAGCTGGTCCGCGTCGCACTTGCCCGCTGCGCTGTGGTGCACGCTTACGTTCTGCAAGCTGCGACAAGAATGATGTGATCGGCCTTCCGTTAGTCAGCGTTGTGTACTGCACAGTCATTGCACGTGTTCGAGCACGTATTCGAGCACTCGACGGCCACGCAACGCATCGGCATTCTTGCAACAGCTCAAATCACGAGCGCAACAGGGAGAACACACGCCGAGAGAGACGCACGTCAACTCGCAAATGATGAGCGAGCAATGCGCCTGGCTACCTAGGGATAATATGGCGCAACTGACAGGTCAACAGTTGGGTACAGTTCTTCAATATTCGGCATATCCCTATCGCCAGCGCTTTGCTGCCAGGTGCACACGTCGTCTGCATAGGCGCTATTTAATAGCTGCTAATAACAAAATTAGGCAGCTACCAGCCCTGCGACATTGCCAAAATTGCTTTGAGAGTATACGCTAGGCGTTTATAGTCAATTTACCCTAAGCGAAATTTCGTTGGGGTTGGCCTTTTAGCTTCGTGACCTGCCGCTGCATCTGTCTTTGGTCCTATGGTCACATAATTTCCTGGTGGCTTGGTTCATGCTCGAGGTGGCAATTGTTCTTTTAACTTACTTAGAATGCGCCGAATCGTAAGGAAGCAGACATTTTTCACTCTATGTTTTCTACTCCCAACGAGTGTGAGTTCCCTGAATGCCAGCTTCATCTCTAAGAATTGGAGGAATTTGGAGCCTTCAGAAAAAAAAAATGAGATTGACAGAAACTTAAAGAGACAAAGTACTCTCAAGTGTATTCACATGTAAGGCATATTGATGCATGCTCTAAGTAGACATATAGACGACAATTAGGATGTGTGCTTTGGACTCGCTGTAGGGGGACAGGGCGCATTCAGAGACGAAGACATCTTTGTTCTGGTGGTTTTCAACAAGCTGCGCCGCCATCTTGCTCAACGTGTTGCTTTCTCTTGTTCGCGTTAAACCGGGACAGTGGTGGAGGTGCGGGGTACACAATCCTGCTTGTCCGGACTCCTCCTGGGAGCCGTCGATCCAGCCCGTCTCCAATTACAACTCCTGTGCATCGCTTCAGTCGGCGGTTGCTAGGCCTCGCTCCCGAGCTCCACCCCCTGCAGGAACGTTTTGCCGGGCGCTATCTACCTCTGCGCAGGGTGACCGCCAGCGTGCCACAGGTTCCACGAGTTCCGCAAGTCAACTCTATTCGCAGTCCGTTCCAGGTAATCCTCCTGCAACCACTGGTTCCCGATCGCTTTCATGGTGGTGCGCATGAATACGTTGAAGAATGGCTTGACCAGTACGAGCGTTTTGCCAACGTTTATGGGTGCGCTGCTCAGCAAAAGCTTTCCCATGTGTATTTCGCCTTTGACGGTAGAGCTCGCACGTGGCTTGAAAACAGTGAGACCAACATCGCCACAAGAATTATTTCCAACGTTAGTTCATTGAAACACTTGCGAGGGTCGATCGACGGGACCGTGCCTAGCAACTAACAGAGTCGCGCATCCAGACACTGAATGCGACCGTAGCAATGTTTGCCGAAGACATGACCCGCCTGTGTCTTGGAGCTGATTCGCATGCCCGAAGAAAAGAAGTGCCGATACCTTATGCGTGGCGTCAAAGAACAACTATTAGCGGGACTTGTGCGCAATCCACCTAGTACCGTGGCCGATTTTATAAAGGAAGCCACTGGTATTGAATGCGCACTGCATCTAAGGTGCAGACAGTATGGTCGCTTGCCCACCAGCACTACTGTCAACGCCGCCGCAGCGACCGTTATTAATCACAACTCCCTCCGTGACCTAATTGCAGAGATTGTTCGCGAAGGACTTCAGAAGCTCTGGACACCGGCAATGGACGCACCCGTGGCGTCAGTCGCTGATGTTGATCGTGATGAAATTAGGCGAGCGTTCTCGGCAGGCGATCCTAGTCACGAGGTCACGAGCAGCGTCCCATAAGTTACGCCGACGCTGTCCGACGTCAACTCTCGGCAACGCCTATGTGATCATACCATCAGCCGCCGAGAACCTCACCTTGGTCATCACCACCAGACGAATCCTTGAGACGTCCGCCCGTTGCGCCGTTCCCGTCCTACCGCCAGCCGCCGTCAGCTGCATCCTGGTCACTGCCACAAGACGAGGCTTTGAAGCCTCCGCAAAATCGAAAGACGGATGTAAATTGCACAATCGATAGGCGCCCCCTTTGTTATAACTGTGGACTCATCGTACATATTGTGAGCTTTTGCTAGTACCGCGACGCCCCATTCCGACCTCGTCATTATGGTTTGACCGTCGAAGCACATGGGACGACTACATGCTACGCCGCGACGACGCTGCTTTTCAAGGTCATCCGGTAATGCCCACTCTGAACGATGACTCTGCCTAATCACCAGACCAATTTCGGTCGATAGTCACGCTCTCCGTCCTCTGCCAATTCATCTTCACTGAATCGGCGTCCTTTTGGTGACCTCAGGGGAATAAGGTCGCCTAGCCAAAGCTGGGAGAACTAACGGCGGCGACCTCTTGGGGTAAGGTTGCAGGCTGACAATAAGGCAATAAAAAACCCCCCAATAGACCTGCTGCAGGACGCCATGAAAACGAAAATGCATGATACCGACGAAACCGTGCGCGCAAATATTATTGTTTCCGTTGACGGACAGGAAGCGACAGCCTTTGTCGACACTAGTGCTGATTATTCCATGATGAGTCAAAGTCTAGCCGTCCGCCTTAATAAAGTAAAAACGCCCTGGGCGGGACTCCATATAAGGATTGCGGGTGGCCAACTGCTCATGCCTGCCGGAAGCTGTACTGCGAGAACCACCATCTGAGATTCTCCCTTCGTGGCCACTTTCGCCGTTCTTCCAACATGTAAATACGTAATCATAGGCATTGATTTTCTACGGGAATATGGCGCGATAATCAACGTCCTGGACCCCTCGGTTACGTTTTATATGAGTTCTCGGACCCTATAACGTAAAACTATTGCAACCTGTTTTTATTTCAACCTGCTCCTAACATCAAATTAGGGGCCGGCAGTCGCAGCGTTGTAGGAACAGTCCAATCAAACGCTCTCTTCGTTTATAGGAGGTCACTTTTGTTTCCTTTAAAAACGAATAACAGCGCCTAAACTCAGTGCTTTTTCTTACCTAATTGGCTAAGAAGGGAAGAGCGCGCTTAAATGCAGGGGGTTCGATGGGGCCAAGCCAGCGCATTGAAAATAGATAACCAGATGAAGAAGGTGGTGCCGGCCTCCGCGATTCGTCCGCTTCCCCTTACTTAGCTTGCGGTGGCTAGTCAAAAATCCCGGAGGCGTGAAACAGGAGGTTAAGAATACCGCTTGAACGGATCCTCGGCAAAGAAGAGTTGGCACGGAGATGCTGTGAACGTGCCAAAAGGACTCGATAACGTTATACTGCCACGCAAAAAAAGTTTTATTATGCGCAAATATATCTATGCTCTAAAGCAGGTGCGAGTAGCCAGTGCCTGAGCAACCGGCGCGGGGCTCCGGCTATTGAGAAAGAAACTTGAGTTTTGTTCGGCACATCAATACATCTTTAAATCGTACTCGTCACATTGACGAGGTGAGTTTTGACTGTTTGTGACGTCGCGTGACAAACAGGCGAAGTAATCTTTTTACCAGTAGCAGAAGGCTATAGTGGGAAAAAGCTGTCGAAGTCGAAATAATTATTTTTCTTTTGTTCGGTGTAATCATGCATAATCAGTCTGTACACGTCATATAAGGCTGGGAGCTGCCGCGGTTTTCGTGACGTCGCGTGACAGACATGCGAAAGGGGGGTGGCCCGAAAATTTTTTGACCAATCACGGAGGGCCGATTGCAGAATTGGAATAGTTTTACGTTATAGCGCCCCTGATTTAATTCCGTGCTTATTACCGCAGCAACAATCATTTCGTCTCATCGAAAACGACGTAGTAGTACCACCTCGGTCATGTATCCTTGTTTCGGTGGCACGTGACGTACCGTTTCATTGTGAAGAAGTTCCAGACGAACTAACCGCGTTGTTATTATGTTACCGATGGGCGCACGAACCTATTCTCAACCAATTTTAGCACAGAGCCACGGCACCTACCAAGGGGCACGGTTATCGCCTATTTTGACGACGTCGCTGATGCTCGTGGCTGCATTTCAGTACTCGAGGAAGCGTCTGCATTAGAACCAGCACCTGTGATTGACGTAAACACTACCCCAAAACGAGCGAGAATGACTTCTTACGCTACTGACCGAGTTCCACGACTGCTTTGCGTAGACCTCAAGGGCCGGTCAAACGCTCCTAATCAAGCACCGCATAATCACAGAGGACGCAACGAGACCAATTCCCCAAAACCAAAATTCTGTGGCCTGAAAGGAACACGAGGCGGTACAAAAGCAGGTAAACCAAGTGCTTGAAGAGGATGAGATTCATTCTTCCGAGAGCCCTTGGGCATCACCTGTACATTTAGTCAAGAAGGATGGCAGTCTGCGTTTCTGTGTGGACTATCGAAAGCTAAATCAGGTGATAAATGAGACGCGTATCCAATCTCTCGCCTAGACGATTCACTCATTGGCTTCGACACGCTCATTATTTATCTTCCATGGAATAAAAAAGCGAGTATTGTAAATCTTAGGTAAACCCGAGAGACTGCGAGGAAACCGCTTTTGTCATGACAGCTGGACCATAAGAATTTAGCCTCGTCCCTTTCGGCTTGTGCTCTGCACCTGCTACTTTCCAAGGGCTTATGGATACCATGTTTTTGGGGCTGCAGTGGAAAATCTGCTTAGTCTATCTCGACGATGTTAGAGTGTTTTTCGCAGCTTTTGAGGAGCACTTTGACCGGCTTAAACGGTTTTTCAGTCAATGCGGTCCGCTGGCTTTACCCTAAAGTCGGAGAAATGTCATTTTTGCTTGGAGGAGCTAGAGTTTCTGGACCATGTCGTCGGTCACGCGGGCGTCCGCCCGGGTCCTAACGAAATTGCCGCTGTCGCGCGGTTCCTTGTAACTTGAGATAAAAA